>NC_064642.1:478226252-478529282 GCF_023864345.2 Schistocerca serialis cubense | reverse complement strand
AAATCTTTGTAACGTAGCCGAAAATGGAATTTCCGAACGTGTGAAAACCAGGTCAAATGCATACATATAACTGAGTTAGGCTATCTACGGGCACTGCCACTGTTCGTTGCACATTTTTGGCATGGTTTTCACACCTCCGGAAATTCCATTTTGGACTATGTTACGGTTAGTTGAAAATGAGTCTCGGGCCGAAACTAGTGAATTAAAGAAAAAGGAAAGGAAAGTAAAATTTGCAACTTCGAACTGGTTTTACGCTGTACTGATTAACAGACGTTGCTTACCCACAGCTATTCAAGCGTGCTGGAATTTCTTACATACTACGTTTGCCCGTTTTTGCAATTAAAAACGGAAACATTTGTGTCTACGTTTCATTTACAATTTAAATGTGAACCTTTGTGTTGTAACGGTTGTTATTTATCTTAACAATATTCTTAAGTGATGGGAGTCTCATTGTGGAGTTTAGTATGGTTATAACTACGTTTAGAGTGACCCAGGAATCATGACTTGCGTCTAATAGCTTTCTGTTCCCATCGATGTGCTTCATCTTGGTGAGCTCCGTTGCCTCTCACCATTGGTGCGTTTGATTTCAGTTAATATCCATCGCAGGTGCACTTAACACAATCACTTCACGGATATCTCACTTTAGTATAACGGTTGTGGTTTGTATTCAACCGGTAGCTGCGTAGCTGCCAGTGCGGAGCCACGGCGGATGGAAACACACACCGAAGTCAGTCACCCTCATGGTGGGGTCGAAATCAAATATTCAGATACTTTGGCGACTATTGACAGTCAACCCCGCAGGGAACAAGAAACTATGTTACCATACTAGTAGCTTATTTGTCAGAAATATCGAGTTCTAGACGTATTATTTGTATTGAGCAATTGAGTGCAGATACCACTTCAGTCACAAAAATGCGAAAAAACGTTTTCTATGAAAAGATGCTTAGAAAGGCAAGATGCGTGTTGAGTGCAAGAACCACGTTAGTCTGTTGAGTAGATCCGTAGATACCGGGTATCTTTTTCCAACGCTGAGCGCAGAAATAACATGAGTCAATGACACTTGGTTTCTGTTCCAACCGCTAGATCGCATGCCCCTTTCACTGAGCAAGTGCCTTGCGTTTACCAGCCTAAACAGCTGCTCTTATCGAAGTCTTTGTTTTGTTGATTGTTTTCAAACGTGTTTCAAGTTCGTGCTTAACATTTCCTGTTCTATGTTCAATATGTCTGCGAGTACCACAAGCAGTGAAAGTGACCGTGAAACAGCTCCTAAAAAGAGGAGGAGAAATGAAGAAAAACATCGAAGAAACGTCATTAGAACCTCTAAGTTCGTGGGGTTGAAAACATCAACTGGAAAGGGCGTCTCATCGCATCTAGTACAGGTGCTGCTTATAACTGTAAATTACAATGCTTTACTAAGTTTTGTGATGATGAAAAATCTGAATTTTTAATTCGAATAAGTGGAAATCAAAAGACGAGCAAGATATTTTCTTACAACAACTGATTGAAAAACACACCATTAAGCACCGTAGGCCTCGTTCTGAACAGCCTAGAGAAACAGCAGCCAGTTTCGAATATTTACTACTCTACAGAGGAGAAAAGAAAAGGGTATGTAAGAAAGCGTTTATTTCATTCTAAGGAATTACTGAGGGCAGGGTTCGAAGGCTTACAGATCTCCTAATAGAGAGTAAATCACCTCAAGGTAAACTAGGTAAAAATCTAAAGAAGAACACGATTTCTGCCAAAGTTTATTCTAAAATACATGAGCATATTTCATCATTCCCCACCAAGATTACCCACTATGCCACCACAGATATCAGTTATCTTGATGCCCGCCTTGATGTTAAAATAATTCATTCCTTGTTTAAAGAAAAGTACCCTCATTTGGATGTAAAATATGAGTTTTGTCTTACATATATACATGACAAGTTTTCATTACAGTTCGGACGTCCGCAAGTAAATGCCTGCATAAAATGGGAGGAACTTGATGTAAAAATCAAGAGCTCCTCTATTGGTGATACAGCTAAAAGGGCTGCTCTTGCTCAACTTACTATCCAAAAAGACGAGCCAAGAAATTTTACAATAAGCTTCGAAGCGTCACCAAGTTATGTGCGGAATATGAAGACATAGTCGCACTTTCATTTGATTTTATGCAAAATCTTCCCCTTCCAGTGATTACAGTTCAGGACATATTTTACTTGAGGCAACTTCGGATGAACTGTTTTGGGATAATAAACGTAACAACAATGAAATCTGAAATATTCCTGTACCACGAAGGAGTAGCCCACAAAGGAGCCTATAAGATATGCAGCATGCCACTGTGATACATCAAAATTTAAAAATCTGTATTTCTTTTCCGATGGCACCTGCGGACAGAATCGGAATCATACCATGATAAGATTCTGCCTTGTTCTTGCAGATACAGGGCGTTTTGAACAGAGGTGTCATTACTTTCCGGTTCTGAGGTATTCATGTCTTCCAAACGATCAAGATTATGGTACTATTAAGAGGATGATACGTAAATATGATGAATATGATGAGTTGTGTGCTCAGTGCAGTAACAAATTTCACATCGCCAAGCTACTCACCACTGACATAAAAGATGTTGGTGGCTGGTGGAAGGAATATTACACAAAAAGCCCACTACCCAGAGAATGTCGAAGGAGGAGTGTGCCACCAAAAGAAGCAAAATTCAAGTTTGGTCCCACTCGATATACAGAGTTGCGCTATAACTCTAAAGAAAAAGGGTTAATCGCAGCATACACTTCCACTGAAGGATTACAAAAGCACAGCTATCAGCCTCTGAAACCTGCTTCCCGGAATGTAGGTATTGATTTCTTTCAGGTATTGCAGCCTACCCGGAAGGGAAAGTTCCAATCAACATCAATAAAATGGAAGACATCAAAAAGATGATAATTCATGTTCCTGAAAACCGCAGGTTTTTTGATGCGCTATTTACCTAGCCAACCATTGCACATGACAATCATACACTGGTCTAGAATGATCTACTTTAAGAGCGTTTTGCTTTGTCATATTCTTGTTTTCTGGTAACTGTGCAATACTGTAACTTCATTTTGATATAATATGAAACAATATAGACTTTAAATGAATGATTATCTTTTTCCAAATTTTCAGCTGTCTGTAAAAATCAGTTGAGTGCAGAAACAGCACAAGTCTGGATCAAATTTTAAATTTTCCTGAGCCTAATTTATGTCGAAATAAGGAAATTTTTGCATAACAGCAACATAAATGCATGTTATAACACGGGGGGGGGGGGGGGGAAGGTTAAAATGTTTGATAATTTGGAGGAGCTATGACGTTTTTTCTTTCTACTGAAAAATTAGCATTTAGTGACTGAAGTCTGCACTCACCAATTCAATTTCCTTTGCAACACTCAAGTAACGTACGAACATCAATATCAACTTTCACTCCGGGAATGAAATACAGGCTGAGAAGCGTCGCTTCCTAACTGCAGAAACAGACACGCTTGTTACCTACCACGAATGAGAAACAATGGTTTAAGTAAACCATACTTACTTTTTGGCGTAGAGTTAGAATATGCATCAAACATGTGGGGTTCCCGTTTGAAAACACAAAGTTGATCCGGCCCAAGCAGGAGGGGTGGTCGGTCGGATGCAGCACAGACAGATGTCCCCCTTAATAATATTAAATTTTTACCTACAACTTTTTTTAACGATGCCGCTTTTCTAAGGTATTTGGGTGTCTCGAGTTAATACAAACACCATGCATATCGCTTGCGGCTCAGACCTGAATGCTGTACAATGAATAATTAGCAAAA
Source organism: Schistocerca serialis cubense (assembly GCF_023864345.2). Taxonomy (NCBI): domain Eukaryota; kingdom Metazoa; phylum Arthropoda; class Insecta; order Orthoptera; family Acrididae; genus Schistocerca; species Schistocerca serialis. The sequence goes on along the minus strand of NC_064642.1, from coordinate 478,525,486 downwards.
TATGATATTACATTACGCACTGTGTAGAGTACAAGATTAGTCACTCCTAGACCCGGAATCGAATTCTCGAATTCGAGTATTATACGTAATCACTCTACACGTTGCACTAAATGAGCAGAAGAGCTACACGTAATGGAACAGTGATACCTGTTCCACATGTGAGTACAGTGCTGTCCAATTGCAGATATTTGACGCCTATTTTCTACAGAAAATACCCATGAGACGAAATTCTGTTAAAATATTTTTCTGCTGTGTGTCTCAGCTCTTGAGAGACTGGTCCTTACTCACAGGTTGCAATCCAGCGTGCCACTACGTCTACTGGTAGGGCAGAAGGTGTCTCGCAGTTTGCCAAGCAATCTTCTACAGCGTGCTGCGAAAGGGTCGTATTTGAGATGTATCCGCTTGCTGTCTCTGTGTGCGACTCATGCTAGCGCGCGAAGTGCACTTTGTCCTTCTCTGTACTGCGCAAAGTAGTCTGTCACCCGCGACTAACCCCGTTTCTCAAAGGAGTGACAGCACCGAACAACGGAGAAGATTTATCACTGAAGATTATACTGAATGACGAAAATGGCTTTAAAATAGCTGGTTCACTCACAGTCACATGCAACTGACAAATTCTAAAAAAAAAAAAAAAAAAAAAAATTTCTTTTGTATAAACATATACGAAATGAAACAATAAATCTCAATTACTTCACGAATAAGTCTGATGGGTCTTTAACGCATAAGATGGATGCTAATAACGTAGGCTTCAGTGCAGAACATTACCTCAGCTGATTTTAAGAAATGTTATAGTTTCCACAACCTGTAACGTTCGCAGAATTCTTTCAACTGACTTTTCCCTAATACCATGGCAAGTTTTATGTGTACCAAAGCACTTCCAAGATCCTAGACTCCTGATACCCGAATACGTTCACCAGTAGTGAAAATCTAACCTTTTTTCTCAGTGCCAGCTAAGTCGGTACTTTACATATATATTATGGTATAGTCGGTCAGTATGGAATACGGGGTTGTCCCTTTCGTCGAGTAGTGTTCCCAAGCAGAGAAGAATGATCAAAATGTTTCGATGATGTTCTGTAGGAAGTCCAGTTGGAGTTTTCAAAAATATGCAATAATTATTGATAAGTACACTAATGATTATAACTATGCAGAATGAGATTTTCACTCTGCAGCGGAGTGTGCGCTGATATGAAACTTCCTGGCAGATTAAAACTGTGTGCCCGCCCGAGACTCGAACTCGGGACCTTTGCCTTTCGCGGGCAAGTGCTCTACCAACTGAGCTACCGAAACACGACTCACGGCCGGTACTCACAGCTTTACTTCTGCCAGTACCCCGTCTCCTACCTTCCAAACTTTACAGAAGCTCGCGAAAGGCAAAGGTCCCGAGCTCGAGTCTCGGTCGGGCACACAGTTTTAATCTGTCAGGAAGTTTTATAACTGTGCAGTTTATTAAGTACTGCAGTAGTAGGTCATTATGTAATCCCCGATTTTTGGTTGTGGAGGCATTTGATTCCGTTGCCATTATGAAGTCCAAGATGGATAGTGGGCCACGTGGAACATACGGTATTCTACAAAACCCATTTGAGTGCATAATGATCAGAACGAAGATCATATTTGGGACTTTCGCAGATACATGAATGTAAAACGAGTGACACATAGTAGGGAACATAGAAGCAAACATTAGAGTATTGTATAAAGTAGGAAAAGTTATTCACTGAATATTCTTGAGAAGGTAGATATTATGCGTCCTAATGCTAACCCTGAAAAAATACTTAATGAGCAAAAAGACCTTAACAACATTAAGTATTTTAATAATTTTGTCATGGTGTATGTGTAATTGTTCCCAGTGTCGTGAAGTTTTATACATAAGTAATAACAATTTATGACTACAGTGTATACCCAGACTAGGACATACACAATAATAATTAACGTGATGTCTCCAATATTTGTATAGGAGAAGAGGAAAGAAATTTTGGTGTTATGATTATTAATAAGAAGTTAGGTCAGTTATCCAGTTCATGCCTACTGTGACAAGACTGACAGTAACCATTGTAATCGAATTATTAATTTTGTAACATAATAAATGCATTTAGTATTTGTAATTATGTGTTATGTTAGCGTCTATGCTTTGTTGATTATCGATCTAGTTAGTGGTGGTATATCTTTGTAATGCCTTAAAGGTTACGTTGAATAATCTTTGACCTCATTTCAGAGCATTGAATACCACACATAAAGGACTATGAGGTCAAGTGAATACTTATTCTATGTACACAAAGTTGTTGTTAGTGCTAGAACAATATAATCTGATAACTGTCATTCAAATTACACAAATGCATAGCTTAGATGCTTTTGTAAATAACCTTTTACAGTAATATAAGATGTAGTGCATTTAATGTCTTTTCGCTTAGCAGCTGCACACAGTGATGTTACACACGTTCTTATAAGTGTTTTTTTTCGTATTTTGCACAGTGGATGCGATGATGTTCTGACGCTAGACCGAAATCGATTGTCTCTAATAAAATATACTGATAAAGCTGCGTATTGCGTAAAGCGGTTTTTAACAAACAACTATTTGTTTCAAAACGTTGCATCTAAGTAAATAAATCAAGCAGATATGTTATCAAATTATATTTTTTCCAAGTCATCACTCTTCTTACTGGTTTGAAGTAGCCCGCCAAGAATTCTTCTCCTATGCCAACCTCCATCTCAAAATAACGCTTGCAACCTACGTCCTCATTAACTGCTGCATGTATTCCAGTCTCTGTCTTCTTCTACAGATTTAACCTCTGCAGCTCCTTTTACTACCACGGAAGCTCTTCCTTGATTTCTTAACAGATGTCCTGTCATCCTGTTCCTTCTTCTTGACAGTTCCTTTCCTCTCCGATTCTGTGCAGAACCTCCTCATTTCTTACCTTACCAGTCCACCTAATTTTCAACATTCGTCGGTAGCACCGCTTCTCAAATGCTTCCTTTCCCTTCTGTTCTGGTTTTCCCACAGTCCTGGTTTCACTGTCTCATAGTACTGTGCTCCAAACACATATTTCCGAAATTTCTTCCTCAAATTAAGGCCGATGTTTGATACTAATAGACTTGTCTTGCTAGGAATACCCCTTTTGCCACTGCTAGTCTGACTCTGATGTTCTCCTTGCTCCATCTATCATTGGTTATTCTGCTGCCTAGCTAGCAGAATTCTTTAACTTCATGTTCTTCGTAAGCGTCAATCATGATATCAAGTTTTTCGCTGTTCTCATTTCTGCTACTTCTTGTTACTTTCGTCTTTCTTCGATATACGATCAATCCGTATATTGTACTCATTAGACTTTTCATTTCATTCAGCACATCCCTCTCTTGCACTCTTTTTGATCGGAGTACTTCGTTCTTGATCTTCCACTCTTATTATAGCCTATTGGATCTTTTGCATCGTGTATATTACCCGTCACTCTCTGTAGCTTACTTCTATTTTCCTCAGAGTTTCCAGCGTCTTTCAGCATTTGATTGTTCTTCACTCTCATCGTGGGTAGCGAATCGTGTTGAAATGGTACAGTACAGCCCGACATTGAAAATAGGTACAACATTCTTCGTTATTCTTGTCAGTACATTTTTTCTAATAATAACTCAATTTCAATTAATACAGCGAAACCAGATACCAGTGAGAAAGAATGACAGTTTATTTATTTAATTGATCACGTGTGCACTCCCACGAAATAAATCCTTACATCCAGTTTGAGATCTGTGAAATGAATGATTGTATGGTCGCCTGCTAACCGCAGATAGTGAATGTGAATATATGATCATCTTTGAGACGATCTTTTGGTCACCTTTGGTGGAACCAAAGAGATGAAATTTACCGGAGCTTTGAGCGCCTGAAATGTGGCTGACCAATGGGTAGCATGGTCTTCCTCCACCTTCTTCCCCCACCTCGACGGAGGTGCGAGATGACCTGAAGAACGGCCATGTTTCAGCACTCTGCTGCTGGATCTTGTGTTGGTAAGACCTGTCTTAGGTGTGCTCCGTAAAGACAAAAGAGTGGAGACATGGTATGCATGTGAAATACTTTAGTTTGGGATAATAATTTCTCTATTTCAGGAACTTTTGTGGGGACAATTAAATGTGAGGCAGGTAATATTAAGGGGATCGTAGTAATCTTCGGAAGTGACCAACGGTCACAATGAAACCACATGTAGCAATCAGTTTAAATACTTCCGAGTGCTTAAGTTAAGCTGAATTACTAGTGTGTGTACTATAAGTTGGAAATATTTAAGGAATGGCGTGTGCAGGACTTGAAATTACAGACGAGTACTTCCACGTGGTGAGTACTGTGTGAGTCTCAATCTGTGTATGAGAAAGGATAAAGAGAAGTACTCGTCCATGGTATCAGTTGAGGACTCGCGTGTGTGATGAATATGTTCTTAATAATATTTTGCGTGTTGTGTTTCCGTGTAACGCTTGATTCTAACTATAATACTCTGAAAGAGAAGCAAGGTGAGTCAGCCGTCTATCCAGCAACGCCACTTGGCTTGCATTGCACAGGAAGACGTGCATGTATCCTCCAGAGTTCATAGTAGAAAAGAAAAATTACGAAGAGGGGCAGTGTCGTGTGAAACTGGGATAAATACTAATTGAAGTGGGAAAGCTGAAAGTGATGTGATTATAACGTTGTGACTATTCTTTGTATTGTATGTTGCCAGTGTGATGTATTTCATGAAATTTAGGTATGTGTGGTTGGCATGGGAGAGTAACAAGATAGTTTCAGAGGCAGTGGGCTATACATGTTCCTTTTTGTACGGCTCGGTCTGGAGGAAATTTTCGTAAAGATGGGTGTGAGAGTCGAAGTGTGAGACATAGAAAAAGATCCACCATCCTATCCAGAAAGTGCACTGTAGCGTTAAATAATTACGAGACCATAAGATAGAGAATCGCCAATGTAAAGCCATGCGCACTGGGCGTAATTTCTGATGTGTTATTGTTGTTGGTTACAGAATTTGTGTGTTTAGGTATGGAAATGTCGTGTGGCTAGGGCCTCCCGTCGGGTAGACCGTTCGCCTGGTGCAGGTCTTTCGATTTGACGCCACTTCGGCGACCTGCGCGTCGATGGGGATGAAATGATGATGATTAGGACAACACAACACCCAGTCCCTGAGCGGAGAAAATCTCCGACCCAGCCGGGAATCGAACCCGGGCCCTTAGGGTTGACAGTCTGTCACGCTGACCACTCAGCTACCGGGGCGGACTCGTGTTTAGGTTATAGAATTTATCGAAATAAATAAGATAGTGAAAAGAAAAAGATTGGTGGCCTTTTCCTTCGAATTGTATGTTGCCATAATATCCAGAATTTATAATGTGTGCGCCATTCATATTCAGTGCGATGGCCACGTGTTGATCAAAGCCGTTAAATAAGAAAGGAAATGTGGTATTGCCAGTGCGTAGTGAACAGTCAGAGTTGTGTAAATTACTAATAGTCAGATGTGCGTTTCCGTTGCGTAATATTCAAACAGGAGACTAACTTGTAACTTAATTGTGAGTACTAGAGTTCATGTTACTCGATAAATAAGAATGAGTCCACTCGCTTGGTAGACCACTCATCTTGCAGGCCTGACTGCTTGATGCCACAGTATGAGCAAGGCATGTGGGTGCCTCTCAGTGTCATTGACAATTTTCACATTTAATTATAATTATACTTTTGAACCTTTCTTTTATTTCTGTCATTGCATCTTCGATGTATAAATTGAACAGCAGGGGTGGAAGAATACATTCCTGTCTTACACGCTTTTTAATCCGAGCATTTTGTTCTTGATTTTCCAGTCCTATTATTCTCTCTTGGTTCTTGTACTCGTACATGTTGTGTATTACCCGTATCCACCTGTAGGTTAACACTATTTTCCTCAGAATTTAGATCGTCTTGGACCGTTACTAAAACCAAACCGATCGCTTTCTAACACATCCTCAGTTTTCTTTTCCATTTTTCTGTATGTTACTCTTGTCAGCAACTTGGATACATGAGCTGTTAAGCTAATTATGGGATAATTCTCGCACTTGGCAGCTCTTGAAATCTTGGGAATTATGCGGATGATATTTTTCCGAAAGATTCTGTTACTGATAAGTAATTCTTTTCGGAGAAATCTTAGATTTACGTTTTCTGTATATGAAATATATTCTTTTTCCAAATTTATATGGTAATCCGCATTTCACAGCCTTGTTTCCTCTTTCTCGACTATTGCGTATTAGAATCAGAATTCAACATTTGTAAAAAGTTATCCGGAGATAATTTTTTAAAATTTTATTAAGAGAAATATTTATTGCGAAATACTTGAAGTTTATTAAAAATTTCATTTCATAGCTAAGAATGAGTTTAACTTGAAGGCACTGCAATAAATATCATTCCATAACACCTGAACGTCATTTACATTGAAATATTAACAGTTTAACTTCCCTCCTCCTGTGAAAGTTGAAGTTAAATTAATGCGACATAATAGTATGTAGTTACCTGAATGGAAATCTTTGGACGAGAGAAGGCACTTCCCTAATATTTTTGGACAAATATTTCCCACTCTGCCGGATACTAAATTAAATACTCCACCTGGAGTAATAGCTCTGTGGCTCTGCAGAATTCCGGCGATCGTCGACTCTGAAAATTCTTAAAATAATCAGAGGCACAGTTATATTCCATGGTGAAGATATCTTGGATGCTATGATGTACTCACTCTGCACCATGGGAATCAGTGTCCAAGTTACGTATAAATTTCGATAAAACCCAGAATGTAATCTTTCAAAATAGAGCATAACGACCATGATGTAGGCTCTGCTGATTTTCCAGGATACAAAGTTCTCTACTACTTACGACACATCAAACATTGTTCCGAGCCACAGACAAGGGAGAAGTTATAATAACGAAAGAACTGAATGTATATTTTCCATTCATGAAATTATAATTCTCCATAAGCGATTTTCCTAGCTACATTTCAGTGTACATCAACCTCTTGTATGCTGTCGTAATTCATCAGATTACATTCGGTATTCAAAACGGCAGCTTAGAACATTGGCGGTAATTACAGTTCCACTGCGATTCTACACTCCGCAATTCTAAATCAGAGGTAGTCAATCTATTTTCCACGTAATGTTCCACATTATATCCACAGAGTTTTTATATCGCGAGTCGGAAAAGATCTGTCTCTCGCAGTCGTAATGTGTCTTTGAGCCATATGATGCACTTGCTCTGTTCCTATGAAACTGGTTCTAAATTGTCGAAGTAGGCAGTGCAAGGTGTAGTTGTTTTGGTAGCGTACTCGAGTAAATTAACTGTTACTTTAACTTACTTGAAAATTAAACGATGTGTGGCTACGGCCTCCCGCCGGGTAGACGACCGTTCGCCTGGTGCAAGTCCTTCGAGTTGACGCCACTTCGGCGACTTGCGTATCGATGGTGATTAAATGATGATTATAAGTACAACACAACACCCAGTCCCTGAGCGGAGAAAATCTCCGCCCCAGCCGGGAATCGAATCCGGGCCGTTAGGCATGACATTCCGTTGCTCTTACCACTCAGCTACTAGGGCCGGACAACTTAATAATTTGATACTGAATCTTTTGTCTTCTGTTAAATAGTTTCTACCATTAATATACGAAAAAAACGTAATTCTTGTTAATATGTAACATAAATTTAATTGGTAAACTGGATTCCGGCTGAGAAGGCGACCATCATATTGTGGCCGAATATCGTCATAAGACAGCAATACTTGGGGAACGGCACCCCCTTGGAACACTGTTTCACTCGATAGTGCCTAGGGCTAAAACTGGACAGTTACTCTACCTCCAGCCAACACTGCTACAACGTCAAGCAAAAATCCAGTGCTCAGAATAATATCTTGAGAAAGTGAAGATACACAAACTGCGGAGCTAAATCACAAGTTCTTCGAACCACTGCTTTCGCTCCGTGCTATCTCCAGCAGAGTATTCATTCCGCGTTTGGTAAAAATCGTCTGATGCCAAAACCGTGGGTCCTAGTCTTAACGAAGGTGTCATGCTGGTTTTGGTGCTTAAAAACTACCTCTCTTGAGAAAATATACTGTCTTGTCGGTATGGCACCTCCAAGTAATCTTCCAGAAGTTGCCGACGACTATAAGCGACTCAAAACTGGGAACTATCTCACTCTAGTCTAAAATCAAGAACAGGTTTCTTCTAAGCAGCATAATCTTAGAAATTCCCTCCTGGCAAGGCAAGACTTTCTCGAGGGATGTGAGTTAACAAGGGTCGATGGAGCAGGGAGAACATATTCCAGCCGGCCACAACGAGGAGAGGGACGTTTGAAGGCCCCTTAACCTCTTCGGAATTGGTGTCGACAGTGCAAAGTCCTTCGTTAAACTACTGCGTTTTGCATCGGAGCATAGCAACAGTGAGTATGGAGAAGAACACACTGCAGAACACCTGTGCCAGTAGCTCTTTGTTTATTCACCCACACAGCTCAAGACCTTATGCTTGCTACGGTAGTATCATAAGTAAGGCTCAGTTTTGGACTAATATCACGTAATCTGCAAATTGTGTCGATGCTGTAAGGATCAGTCAATATAACGAGACAGATGGAAAAAATTATTAAACTGTTTCTTATTTCAAAAGTATTCGCCTTAACTGTTAAGGTATTTATCCCACAGTGAGACAGGACGGTCAGTGCCTTCATGGAAAATTATTTGCTTGCTCCTATGGGACCATGACTGTGCCCAGGCGTGTATGTCTTCTTACGAAGCGAATTGAGGCCACGAGTGCCTTCCTTCAGGGAATATACAGGGGTGTTCGGATATTCCTGGTGCAACCCTCTAGGACTTATAAAGGGGAGTGGGTACATAATACACACATTAAAAAAAGTTTTGCATCACCTTGGTTCCCATAACTCCTGATGATAGAAGTTGACTGTGGATATTGTATCACAGACACAGTCCCTTTGACTAATCAGAGATGTCACTAAACGCCGGCCGGGGTGGCCGAGCGGTTCTAGGCGTTACAGTCTGGAACCGCGCGACCCCTACGGTCGCAGGTTTAAATCCTGCCTCGAGCATGGATGTGTGTGATGTGATTAGGTTAGTTAGGTTTAAGTATTTCTAAGTTCTAGGGGACTGACGACCTTAGACGTTAAGTCCCATAGTGTTCAGAGCCATTTGAACCATTTTTTTGTTACTAAACCTGCCCAAAGATGTAAACAACTATGTATGAGCAGCGCCTATTAGACGGAGGGGGTCCGAAAGCCGATCAGTTCCAGTCATTCCACCAGGTAGGAGGTACCTGGCTCGTGTTGTCTGTAGTTTACCATGCGTAGGCGGTCAACACCGCCGTTTGATCGCGTCCGCATTGTTACTTTGTGCCAGGAAGGGCTCTCAACAGGGGAAATGTCCAGGTGTCTCGGTATGAACCAAAGCGATGTTGATCAGACATGGAGGAGATACAGAGAGACAGGAACTGTCGATGACATGCCTCGCTCAGGCCGTCCAAGGGCTACTACTGCAGTGGATGACCGCTACCTACGGATTATGGCTCGGAGGAACCCTGGCAGCAACGCCACCACGTTGAATAAAGCTTTTCGTGAAGCCACAGGACGTCATGTTACGACCCATATGCGCAATAGCTGCGTGATGCGCTACTTCACTCCCGAGGTCCATGGCGAGACCCATCTTTGCACGCATAATACGGCGCCGTACAGATGGGCCCAGCAACATGCCGAATGGATCGCTCAGGATTGGCATCACGTTCTCTCCACCGATGAGTTTCGCATATGCCTTCAACCAGACAATCGCCGGAGACGTGTTTGGAGGCAACCCGGTCAGGCTGAGCGCCTCAGACACACAATTCAGCTAGTGCAGCAAGGAGGAGGTTCGCTGCTGTTTTGAGGTGGCATTATGTGGGGCCGACTTATGTCGCTCGAAACGGCTGTACGATACTTCAATGCCAGCCTCCGACCGACAGTGCAACCATCTCGTCATCATATTGGCGAGGCATTCGTCTTCATGGACGACAATTCGCGCTCCCATCTAATGAATTATTTCCTTCAGGATAATGACATCGCTCGTCTAGAGTGCTAAATATGTTCCCAGACATGAACCATGTCGAGCATGCCTGGGATAAATTCAAGAGGGCTGTTTATACACGACTGGACCCACCAACCACTCTGAGGGATCTACGCCGAATTGCCGTTGAGGGAGTGGGACAATCTGGAAGAACAGTGCCTTGACGAACTTGTGGATAGTATGCCATGACGAATACAGGTATGCATCAATGCAAAAGGACGTGCTACTGGGTATTAGAGGTACTGGTGTATACAGTAATCTGGACCACCACCTCTAAAGGTCTCGCTGTATGGTGGGACAACATGCAATGTGTGGCTTTAATGAGCAATAAAACGGGCGGAAATGATGTTTATGTTCATCTCTATTCCAATTTTATGTACAGGTTCCAGAACTCCAGGAACCTAGTGATGCAAAACTTGTTTTGATATGTGTATTTAGAATAGGAACCCATGCACAGAAACTTACCGTTCTACGGTAGGCTCAACTCAGATGTTTAACTTATCCACTTCTGCCTGAAGAACTGAATTAGGTGGGATGTAGAACAATTATTAGGTAACGATTCGAAAAGAAACATAACGAAACATCCACATATCAATTAAGAAGATTTGTCTGTAGTACAACTTACACATTACATATTTACATTACTCCAAAACAAAAAGAACGTACTATGCTGTACGTACAGAGCAGCGCTGATGCATTACAACGTCAGGTAGCCGTATGATGTAGTATACATTTCATGGCGTCTGTCCTATTGCACACCCGGAAAAGCGACTCTGAGACTTTCCCCTTTCCCTTAGCAGACGTGGGAACATTATACATTTGAAGTCAAACTGTCGTAGAACGGAAACGGCACGTTTCCGGATGCGGGTTCCTATTCAAAATATTATGTACTCAATCCCTTCTGCCAGTCCTATAAGTTTTTAACGGGAATTTCCGAACACCCTGTGCATACTGTGTGTAACTCTGTGTACTGTGCCCGCATCTCATGGTCGTGCGGTAGCGTTCTCGCTTCCCATGCCCGGGTTCCCTGGTTCGATTCCCGGCGGGATCAGGGATTTTCTCTGCCTCGTGATGGCTGGGTGTTGTGTGCTGTCCTTAGGTTAGTCAGGTTTAAGTAGTTCTAAGTTCTAGGGGACTGATGACCATAGATGTTAAGTCCCATAGTGCTCAGAGCCATTTGAACCATTTTCTGTGTACTGTAACGGTACGCTTCTGACAGGAGTAGATAAACACTGAGAAATACGGCATGTGGATAGAAATGTTGAGAAAGAGAGTAAATGTCTTCACCGACTGTGCATTACCAACATAACTGAAAATAGTAAATAAATGTAAAAGAAAAATTTCAATATCGTTAAGACTCAAACAGTGAGGATGAGGTGGAAGAGGGGGATGACAACATGAGCAAAAACTTACATTCAATAGGAGACAAGCTATATACACTATGTGATCAAAAATATCCGGACACTAACAAAAACATACGTATTTCATATTAGGTGCATTGTGCTTTCACCTACTTCGAATGTGGTCAGGTGATTGGGTGTCATTTGTGTCAAACGTCTGTACGCGAGACGGATGTACTACTAAACATCAAAAATGGTTCAAATGGCTCTGAGCACTATGGGACTTAACATCTATGGTCATCAGTCCCCTAGAACTTAGAACTACTTAAACCTAACTAACCTAAGGACAGCACACAACACCCAGCCATCACGAGGCAGAGAAAATCCCTGACCCCGCCGGGAATCGAACCCGGGAACCCGGGCGTGGGAAGCGAGAACGCTACCGCACGACCACGAGATGCGGGCAATAAACATCCTTAAGTCCTCTGTTTCCGATGTGATATTGAAATAGAAACGTGAAGGGACACGTACAGTACAACAGCGTGCAGGCTGACCTCGTCTGTTGACTAACAGAGACCGCGACAGTTGAAGAGGGTCTTAATGTGTAATAGGCAGAAATCTATCCAGACCATCACATAGGAATTCCAAACTGAATCAGGATCCACTGCAAGTACTATGACAGTTAGGCGGGAGGTGAGAAAACTTGGATGTCATGGTCCAGTGTCTGTCCATAGGCCACACATCACGCCGGTAAATGCCAAACGACGCCTCGCTTGGTGCAAGGAGCGTAAACACTGGACGATTGAACAATGGAAAAACCTTGTGTGGAGTAACAAACCACGGTAGAAATGGCTCTAAGCACTATGGGACTTAACTTCAGAGGTCATCAGTCCCCTAGAACTTAGAACTACTTAAACCTAACTAACCTAAAGTCATCACACACATCCATGCCCGAGGCAGGATTCGAACCTGCGGCCGTAGCGGTCGCGCGGTTCCAGACTGTAGGGCCTGGAACCGCTCGGCCACCCCAGCCGGCATCACGGTACACAATGTGGCGATCCGATGGCGCAGTGTGCGTATGGCGAATGCCCGGTGAACGTCTTCTACCAGCGTATGTAGTGCCAACAGTAAAGTTCGGAGGGGGTGGTGTTATGGTATGGTTGTGTTTTTTTTTTGGAGGGGCCTTGTACCCCTTGTTGTTAGCGTGTCACTATCACAGCACAGCCCTACATTGATGTTTTAAGCACCTACTAGCTTCCCACTGTTAAAGAGCAATTCAGGAATGGCGATTGCATCTTTCAACGCGATCGAACACCTGTTCATAATTCACGGCTCATAGCGGAGTGGCTACACGGCAATAACATCCCTGTAGCGCACTGGCCTGCACAGAATCCTGACCTGAATCCTATAGCACACCTCTGGGATGTTTTGGAATGCCGACTTCGTTCCAGGCCTCACAGACCGACATCGATACCTCTCCTCAGTGCAGGACTCTGTGAAGAATGGACAGCTATTCCCAAGAAACCTTCTAGCACCTGACTGAACGTATGCCTGCGAGAGTGGAAGCTATCATCAACGCTAAGGGTGGGGCAACAGCATACTGTTTTCCAGCATTACCGATGGATTGCTCCTAGAACTTGTATGTCATTTTCGGCGAGGTGTCCGGATACTTTTGATCACATAGTGTATGTGGCACAACAAGAGAGTACCCTATCTAGCAAATGAAATTAAACCAATAATCTCGACCAAATAAAATAAACAGAAAACAAGAGTATTAGATAACAGCTTCATATCTTATTACAGATGGTTCTGAAATATAGTTGGGTAACACTGACAATTATAAAAGTCGCTCTATAGCCGTTCGTTTACGCTGTCGCTTTTGTGCCCTGTCAGACTCATGACCGCGACCATTCTCGGCCCGTCCGACAGGACTAGCTGGCATCCAGGACGCCGGAAGTTCGTAGCCATACTCTCCGCCAATTTTATGATTCTGCTTGGTGATTTCGAAGGCCTCTCGTATTTTGTGATGGCGTGAATACGATTCTCTCGCCTGTACACGGTCTTCGTGGAACATTTTAGGTTGCTCTCATTCACGGCGGTATTCCGATTTCGCCTATTTATGTTTTGATAGTCATACATAGCGTTCATGTTCTGCTACTCGTGTGCTGACTGGCCTCTCTATCTCACCTATGAGGACAGTTCCGCACTCACGACGCAGTTCGTATACTTGTGCGGTATTAAACATGTTGACTGCGTCATTCGTGAAACCCAAACTCAAATGGCTCCAAGCACTATGGTACTTAACATCTGAAGTCATCAGTCTCCTAGACTTAGAACTACGTAAACCTAACTAACCTAAGGACAGCACACACATCCAGGCCTAAGGTAGTATTCGATCCTGCGATCGTAGCAGGCGCGCGGTTCCGGACTGAAGGGCCTAGAACCGCTCGGCCACATCGGCCGGCCATTCGTGAAACCTATCATGTCGTTTAACTTGTGGCTGCTGCGGAAAATCGATTTGAAACCACGACGGCGGAGGATATTCCGGACTTTCACTAACGCCCATCACATGTGGTAACTGCACTAGCAGAAGCTACTCTTCTCTGCTTTCCTCTCTTGCCCTTAGCTTCCTTATGTTCCTATCATAGAATTTAAATTATTAAGCAGCTTGGCAACATTAAAAGGGAGGATGGCTACAAACGTCCAGCGTCCAGTCTGACCGGCCGCGAGTGGTCGCGAGGCAGAAGAGTTATCGAGCACGGACGCGACAGCCTCAACAAACAGCCCTAGTGGAACTGTCAGTGCATTTACATGCACTCCAGGAAGGAACCAGGCCCACCAGAAGCCAAGGCTCATTTGTGGACTGTAGCCAATCGTCAACAACTCGTATAGTCCACGAGTGGCCTCCTTCCTACCTTCTCCCTTTCGTCGCGACTACCTTATTATATTCTATTATATTCGCTAATATGAAGTATTGACACTGGTTGTCTCCAAAAAAAAAAAAAGGGGGGAAATAAACAATTTTTTCAGCCTTCAGTTGCAAGGTAATTTTTACTCGTTTACCTAGGTTTCGATTCCAGTAATGAAATCTTCTTCAGAACAAAAATTAAATTATTTTGAGAGCCAAACACTGGCCATGTCACAGATTAAAAATTAAAACAATAAAAACGCATAATGATAAGATTATGTCTGTCAAGATTAAAACCATTAAGGCGAACGTAGACGGAGCTATGTCGGCCAGAATATGGACCGCATGTGAGCGGCACGAAAACTCGCCTTAATGATTTTAATCTTTACAGACATAATCTTATGATTATGCGTCTTCATTGTTTTAAGTTTTAATCTGTGACATGGCCAGTGTTTGGCTCTCAAAATAATTTAATTTTTGTTCTGAAGAAGATTCCATTACTGGAATCGAAACCTAGGTAAACGAGTAAAAATTACCTTGCAACTGGTGGCTGAAAAAATTGTTTATTTTCTATACATATACGGTTGCTGACGCGCTGCATGATGTTAAAAAAAAAAAGGGACGCTTTCCCTCCCGTAAAAGCAGGAAGGACCGAACGAGGTGGCACAGTGGTTGGGACACTGCATTCGGGAGGATGACACTGTTCAAACCCGCGTCCGATCATCCTGATTTAAGTTTTCCGTGATTTCCCCAAATCTCTTCAGGCAAATTCCAGGATGGTTTCTTTGAAAGGTCATGGCCGATTTCCTTCCACATGCTTCCCTAGTCCGATGAAAACGATGACATTGCTTTCCAGTCTCCTTTCCCAAATCCACCAATCAACACTCAGGAAGATCGTAATACGGTCGAAACGTCGGCTTTTTTAAATTTTAAAGCACTTTATAAAATAACGCAGTTAAACTCCCAGATGGATTCTGACCATTATATATCGGCCGCGGATCCGTAAGCACGTATTTCAGTGAACTGTAGGGGCGGCCATCTGTAGTCACGTATGGAAACTGAAAATCCTGAGGAAGAGGAAAGCAAGACTCCTGTATAATCTGGTGTTCCTTAAATCACCATATCATTCCGAAATTGATCAATATACCGCCACTAGCAGATACCAGTAATACGAGAGCTTTTTACTGCCGAGCGATCCATGCTTTACTGAGGGGAAGGATACGACAACTTCGAAGCTTCGCGGATTGAAACAACCGGCATCTATACAGGAAGCATTTATGGTTGACATCAATGTTATCAGCGAATGACTGGGATAACACTGACGGAATACCTCACAAGCTAGCCTGCATAGAGATAGGCCTGGTCAGCAGTAGACAGAAAAAGAAATTTGAGAAAGTAACAGGGAACAAACACCATACACAGCCAGATCTGAGGCCTGAATGCAGCCATTGTGAGCCACGCTGGCTCGCCTCTATTCCTCTTTCGAACTCCTGGCTCGAACTTCCGAGCTTGCGCTACTCGAGGTGACGCTCCGGCTCAAATGGTTCAAATGGCTCTGAGCACTATGTGACTTAACATCTGAGGTCATCAGTGTGTGTGTGTGTGAAATCTTATGGAACTTAACTGCTAAGGTCATCAGTCCCTAAGCTTACACACTACTTAACCTAAATTATCCTAAGCCGGCTGGAGTGGCCGAATGGTTCTACGTGCTACAGTCTGGAACCGCACGGCCGCTACGGTCGCAGGTTCGAATCCTGCCTCGGGCATGGATGTATGTGGTGTCCTTAGGTTGGTTAGGTTTAAGTAGTTCTAAGTTCTAGGGGACTGATGACCTCAGCAGTTAAGTCCCATAGTGCTCAAAGCCATTTGAACCATAAATTATCCTAAGGACAAACACACACACCCATGCCCGTGGGAGGACTCAAACCTCCGACGGGACCAGCAGCACAGTCCATGACTGCAGCGCCCTAGACCGCTCGGCTAATCCCGCACGGCTGAGGTCATCAGTCCCCTAGAGCTTAGAACTACTTAAACCTAACTAACCTAAGGACATCCAACACATCCATACCCCATACAGGTTCAAATGGTTCAAATGGCTCTGAGCACTATGCGACCTAACTTCTGAGATCATCGGTCCCCTAGAATTTGGACTACTTAAACCTAACTAACCTAAGGACGTCACACACATCCATGCCCGAGGCAGGATTCGAACCTCCAACCGTAGCAGGCCTGCTGTTCCAGACTGTAGCGCCTAGAACCGCTCCGCCACTTCGGCCGGCCTGCCGACAGGATTCTAACCTGCGACCGTAGTGGTCGCGCCGTTCAAGACTGAAGCGCCTAGAACCGCTCGGCCACTACGGTCGGCATTCTCCGGCTCTTCGTGAGCAGCCAGAGCGGCAGGGAGGGAGAGGTGATTTAGAGGGAGGCGGCCTTCCAGGCTGGAGGTAGACCGTGGCCGTGCACGACGGATGTTCAACATGTGTTGCTTTCTGTGTCTCCGCGTGCCTGCCATTTCCAGGTTGCCGACTGTCGGTGGGTTACTTAGCTACGTGCCTTTCGGGGGCTATTAGCCCGTTGTTTATGTGACCTGTTCCTGCTACCTTGCTTGTATCGCCGCTGCACCACTTGTGGCTGTTTGTTCTGTGGACATGCTTCACGCTAGGTAATCGAGTGCTGCTTCGGGTTTCATTGCTCTGTGTTAGAAGCTTGCTGTTAATTTCTATGGTGTTTGTGTATGTGATATTTGTAAAAAGTTCTTCATCGCAGCCTAGATTTCAGGGTGTGTTATGGAAGCGCTACCTCATCCTACGTATTGGGTTAAATGCCATATTACGAATAGTTTAAACTGTTCTTCTAGATACGGTTAATAGTTGACTTTACTAATGTACTGTGTTTATTATGGTCGTTACCAGTTTTGAATCAAGTATGCTATTGAACTGAGTTTTAGATATCCTGGTGTGCACCTGTTATCCACATTTGCTCACGTTGTAAGTATGCTGTATATGTGTTTGTATGTTGGCAGTGCTACGTAGCTGTCTGCATTAATAACTCCGACAGCACTGTGTGCACTCTGCACGAGACTGTGGCTGGTTTGACTGGCAGTTTGAGGTGAACAGCCAGCAGCGATGGAACCTGGGAGTGAGTAGTAAGCAGTGATTAGAGGTTAATAATTAGCAGTGTTGGAGGTTTGCAGTATTAGCGCGAAAGAATGGTCTGAAAGTGTATCCGTCATGGAAATTTATTACTGATGATTATATAGTATTTTTTAAACAGGTTGTCACTTGATTAAAGTAAAATCTGGTAAATACATTGTTTGTTCTGCAACAAACTCATTCCTTTGCTAATCACATGTCTATTAGTAGTTAAAGCCTTCAGTAGTTACAATATTTTATTTATCTGGCAGTATTGGTGCTTGCGGCATTGCTGTAGTTCGTGTAATGAAGATTTTCTGTAAGGTAAGTGATATATGAAATGTATGGGTTATTGTTACGATTTTTTGGGTCAGTTTTGAGATTATAAGAATAAGTAAAGAGAAAATAGGCTCAGTACGTTCAGTTTCACTCAGCAGTTTCAGAATGAAATAAATTAAGAAGTTTAACCTTCTGAGTTATTTCAGTCCAAGTAAGTAAAAATTTTATTAAGAAGTATCAACGTGTCAACAAGATTACTGTACTTGGATAATTTAAGGTAAGATCTACGGCGTGGATTTTCAGCCGACGCAGCTGTACTTTTAGTTTACTGTTTAAATATTCTTATTCAAGTTCAGTACCTTGAGGCACGTCATTATGTAAATTTAATGTAATTTTGGTTATGTATTGTATTATTTCCCTGTAGAAGCTCTTGTAATTTGACGCTACTAGGCGTTGGAGAGAAATAATCAGGGACCTCTGATTACATTTGGGTCCCCCCGTCCTTTTATTGAACGTCGATAGTTTTGGGTCAAGTAATTTCACTTATTCACTTTTGACATTTACACTTACCTATCAGGTGGAACTCACTGTGGCTCCCTGTCTCTCGCAGAGGTGCTGACCGCTGTGTAACTCTGCACGGCGAGAGCCGGGAGCGAGCGATAGAGAAGTGCAGCTTGTGTTGAATCGCTGCGGTGTGGCTACAGCGCGTACTACAGTTACCAGCGTTGCGGTTTGATTCAAGCCTCCCTTCCTGTATCTTGGCCAGTTCTCCCCGAGATTCACTAATTTCTTCAGTTATTTCAGCCCAGGTTGGTGATCTCTAAATTATTTTGTAGTGTGATCCTTATTTCAGTCAAGTCGGGGGCGGGAAGCGCCTCATATTCTCTGAGAAATTCTGTAGCTGCCGTCAGAGCAAACTTGGATTTTGTGGGAGAATGTTTTATGCTTAAGTTTTTAAAAGGTTCTTATTTTACTTCCTTGTAATTGTTTTTCTATTGTCACACAGGTTAAACTGGTAATTTATTATAATTGACTGTGCCTCATTTTCAGTTATTTCATTGTCAGAATAAGCTGAATAATTTACTCCAATTCTTGTAATTATCAGGAATTGCTCTTCTAGTTTAAACAATTGGATTTGGCTACTTAGTCTGTATCTCTTCTGAGCAGTTACCCAGTTATTGTTGACGATATTTTTAAGGGCATTTTACTCTTTGCTTGGTAAAACCATTGAGCACTTTAACTACCGTGAAAGTAAAACTTTTCTTAAATCTATTTGCTACTCCTATTCTCCTGTAGTTCTGGAAGTTCTACATGTGTAACTATATGGCCTCGTAATAAATAAATTGCTGCGGATAGGCCATCTGAGGACGACGTTCCAATTTCAGTTCTTTACTCATCCTTCTTTTCTTTCTATTTCTTCGGGTATACTTTCATCTGTTCTCCATGTTTGCTCTTTTTGCCTTCAGACCAGTCACTTTAGCTTCCCTGCCTTGGAATCCTTCCATTTTCAAGATTTTTTTTCGCCGAAAGCCTTCGCTGCTTTTTATATCTTCGGTTTTTGTATCGTATGTTTCTAAATTATTTTTTTACTTCATTGACACAGCTTGTTGTGGATGTCTTGCCCCATAACCATTTGAAAGTCTTATTAATCTACTGTTTTGCATTCGAAATAAACGTCTAAAAGCATGTCTTCTTTCCTCTTTCCTATTATATATTTTGGTATACTTGAGCATTATTTCGTAATTTCCAACCTCTTGCTGTGTTTTTTGGTCCTAAAATTTTCCTTGTAATTCGCCTTTCTAGTATCTCTTATTTCTATCTTCACTTACGCGTTGTAATTCCTTATTTTTGCATATTTTGATAGTCACTTTTTATTGTAGAGGTCTTTGGTGATACCATATGCTTTCCCCATTTTAAGCAATCTTTTCTCTATTGCAGATTTTTCCAAAGCATTTTCTTGGATTATCTCCCCTTATCTTCAGGGATTTTAGAGCATCCTTAACGTTTGGTAAAAACTTTCTTTTTTCTGTAGAAACTCTGAAACCGGTTCTGCTAACTATTTATGCCATGATTTTTAGTTGTTATAGCCGATGCCATATTTTATGAAAGCATAGCAACATCATCGGCAAATGCTAGACAGTTAATTTCAATCTCTTTGCTTCCTCTTCCTAACCTTATCTGCAACATGCTGAGCTAAATTTTTCGTTCCTAATTCTCACTGTTTTCTATAACACACCATTACAAATAATAGGGGATGGCCGTCACCTTGTTGTCCACCTGTTTGTGTTTTGAAAGAATGTGAAATTTCTTCCATCAATTTTACTCTACAGAGTGTACCTGCAAGTGTTTCACGGATTAGGTTTGCCAGTTTAGACTTTCGCAAAAAGCTCGAATTACTTTATCTGCCGTTACACTGTCAACAGAATCAAAAATCTTTTTGAAATCCACAAACGTAACTACGACGTCCTTTGAATTAAGCAATCTGTGGTGAATTACTGACTTGAATTTAAATATTTGTTCTGAGAATGATCTTCGTTTCCTAAAACCTCCTTGATATTGACCTTAATGACTGCTTCATAAAATCTTGGAAAATACTATTCTTTATACCCTATTGGCAGTAAAGAGGCTCCTCTGAAGTTTTTCACATCCTGCTTATTTCCTTCTTTGTGGAGTGGATGTATCATGGCCACTTTACACTTCTCCTGGATCTTTTCTGTTTTCCTTAGCTCATTTCCTATATTGAGCAAGAACCACTTCAAATGTTCAGCTGTAATTGTCGTGTCCGCTAGCTTTGCTGTTTTTAAGTGGTTTAATTACTTTTTCAATTTATTCTATAGTTTCTAGTAAATATTCTTCCAAAATTTCATTAATATCTGAGAATTCCAGTTTATGACTCGGTTCAGGGCAGTTCAGAAAATGTATTGCTAGTATTTCACAATTTTCCATATTGCTTAACCCAATTCTGCTGTTTTAATTTTTGAAACTTACATTTGCTGTCTGGTACTCCTTAAAGTTGTTCTTAAGAGTTTGATAAAAGTCATGAGTATTATTTTGTAGCAAGTTTTTATCGATTTCCAAAAGTTTCTCCTTTTCAAAGTCTCATTTGGTATTCCTTATTAACCTGGTTATTTCCTTTCTTTGTTGTCTATATTGATCATAACCCTCAATTTCCCTTGAGAATTTCCAGTTTTCCCATTTTTTAGCTCTCTCTGCTGTGGCTTCTTTGCGTATTTCATTCCACCATATTTTCCTATTATTTTTTATTGACCGAAATGTTTACTCATTAGTATTATTAACTGCTTTGGATATTTCCTGCCAGTAGCCATGTTTAGCCGCTTTAATTTTGTCTTAGTAGTTTTTAATTAATTATTTTGTTATAGTCAGATTGTAGTATATATTATTAAGTTTTGTACCTTTCTTTATTCCTTATTAGGTAGGAATTTGACTTTCATTTTAGAGAAGTGATGATCAGAATCAGATTCATCATTCCTCACTTCTTTCACATTAATAATTTCCATTTTGCTCTTTTGCGAAATAGCCATACCATCTAACGGAAATTCTAACATTGGGTTCGGTGATGTCCATGATTTAGGTCTTCGTGAGAATTTCCTAAAGAAGGCTGATGGTTGTTTCAGGTGGGAACTGACACAAACTGGTTAGCCTAATACCATCTGCATTGGTTGTTCTATGGGCAGGTTGTTGTCCTACTACATTTCTAAATTTCTTTTCTCTGCCTTTTGTGCATTATAATCACCTAATAATAATATAGTATTCATCTCTGGAATTTTGGATATTTTAGTTTCTAAAAGATCCAAGAATTTCCATATTTTTTGTTGATTTTTCCTCAAGTGTTCATTTATTGGTGCATGTTAATTAAAGAGTGTATGTACCTTGTTTTTGCATGTGATAGGAAAGATACTCTCTGTGCAGTGGATTTAAGCTCTGTTACATTTATTATTATACTTTTATGAACATGGAAATCTGTACCCAGCAGTGGCATCTAATTCATAATTTCGTTACGGGTTTTCCTTTGAAGATTCTGTACTTACAAGTATCTACTTCATGTCCATCTACATACCTTGCTTCTTGATCCATTAGAACTAGAGTTTTATTTTTCTCTAAGAGTATTTCTAGTTCTTTTTGTTTACCAGTTGTGAGTAGAGCACGTACATTAAAAGTGCATAGAAAGAATTTCTTTTTGAATTTTATTTTAGGATTCCACAGTTGCTCCGATTCAATCTTTTGATTGCAGTTGTTGGAACTCCACAGAAGCGTTGGTCTCAATAGGTTGCGTGACGAAGCGGTGGATTTCTCTCTCGACTTACCACCTGGGGTAGTGCACTCATTTTGCGGACTTTCGATACTACAATGGAAATCGTATTACATACAAATTAAGGAAGTAGATTCCAAGATAGGATCCGATCGTTAGTCCGAAATTTTATGTTATGTTCGTCGTTCACTGCACCTGATTCTTCCACTCTCTCCACCATTGGGAATTAAATCAGACTCCCACTCTCCCGCCTTCGAGACCGTTGGCCAGGTTTCACCTGTAACCCTATGCAGAGGCTCTCACAGGGTACTACCATCCGGAGCCAGATGGACCCTAGTTTTTTAACGAGGTTGTTATCACTCACCCTCCTCCTGCCCCATCACTTGCTATACGGGATCCTGGGCTTGGGACCGGTAATAGCGGAGTTATAATAAGTTTTATTCGTTGTTTCCTGATTGTTTAAAATTTCTTCCTTACCTTAAAGCAAGCTTGCGGGTATGTGTGGATAAGTTGTAGTATCAGATTAACATTCTAGTGATTGATAATAAATGCAATCATTGTTGCTGAAGGAATGTATGATTTCTAACTGGCGCCCAGACCTTTCACTCTTTCCCAGTATGCTTCTGGTTACATATCCTGGGACATTCCAGTGGTAGCCCCAGAGCGTGGTTGTTCCCCTTGGGTATCATTCATTACTGTTCCAGAATTTTTTCTATAATGTATTTAATTTCTTCTAATATTGTACTGAAGTTGTAAAAAGGAAGGCAGTTCAGCTCAATAGAGTGCACAGGTTGCTTTGGTCTGTCGTATTCGAAGAAACAGCAACTGGAATATGAGCTTCGTCTGCATCAGCAGTCAGTCGGGGGCAGTGTTTTGGAGTTAGCTACGAGACTGCGTGGAGCCGTGTCCACTCCAGTCGACATATCCGCAGATACCGTTGGCGAGGTAGGTGCCGCTATTTCCACTTTTTCTTCTGCCCTAGATGCGTTAAAGGGAAATATTCAGTTCTTTCAAGGTAATCAACCCACCCATAAACAGTTATGTAGAGTTAAGGCCCATCTCTTTCATTGGGATAACTACCATGCCAGGAACTAATAATCAGCGCTAGTAACCTGGGATTAGATGCCCATGAAGGTAATCCTACTACTGGGCCCTTAGGTCAGGGCTTAGACTGTGTAGGTACCAACCTGACAACGTATTATGGTTGATTGTGCGCTTAAAACTTCATGCCGATGCCTTACAAATTTCTCATGCCGTTTTACTTAGTTTGTTGCACCCGTTAGCTCGCGGATTGTTAAGTAATTTATTTATTGCTGCTCTGCAGACACAGCGTACCTTAGGGGACCTGAGACTCCGCATACTAGGAAACAAGTTATCCCCATCTATCCATAATGAGTTAGAATGAGTGCATTACTGGCCTTTTTCAATGTACTGAAAGTGTCTCAACTGCAGTTGTCGCAATGCAGATGACAGTTAACGAGCTGGGCGTCATTCAGACTGAGTCAGTTGCTTCAATGAAAGCGGTTAGATTTGCTGCCGAACAGCGTGATTAGGGGATTGAAGGCCGGTCTGGTGTTTCTCCTTGTACCAGTGATGGGCATCCACGACCTCGAATGGGCAGCCCGATAAAATTTGTTTTCAGTCCGGCGCTGGGGACCATTTCGTGTGTGAACCCCCCGTTGGGCGTTCCCCAAAACCCAATAGCTGACGCCGATGGAGATGGGCCAAACCTCTTTCGGGTAAGACTCCTTTAGGGATCTTCACCTTCCTTTCATATGTGCTCTTTTAAATCATGACCCAGCTTGTGCTCTGTTATACTCTGGCAGCGCAATTTGTTTGCTTGATTACAACTGGTATTTGGAGTTTAGGAATGTGTGTAAGGTACAATCTTCTTTTCAAAGATATCGGGCTGCCAATGGGCAGGAATTGCCCCGGGTGGGAGAGATGCAGGAAGTTCCTTTATTTATGGTTCTTCCTGGCCGACTAAATTGTTTGTTGCTAGGATCCTATCCGTTATCTCATTTCCTAGGTGTGACTATTGGGCGAACCATTTTAGTGCTCGATTTCAATGGCGACACGTTTAAGTTTCACCATTTCCAGAGGATAGCCTTTTGTTCATGTCCTTGGATCAGTAATGTCAACTCCCCTGCGGTGGGGCATTCCGAATTTCACGTCGACCATTTAAATGAGGGCAAGGGCTGATGCTTGTTAAGCATGTTACGAGAGACCACAGATGCTCTTGCTAATAAACTGGGTGTAGCCGATCTCGTTCACTATAAGATCCATCTGGTTGATTATATTCAAGTCCATCAAGCTCGTTACAGTCTGTCCCTAAGGTGAGTGCTGTGCCAGAAAATTGTTGATACGTTTCGTGATGGTGACATCAGGCTCTCCACTTCACCTTATGCTTCTCCGATATTTTTTGGTACCGAAGGACAAGGGAAAGATTATAGGCTCGTTGTTGATTATAGATCACTTAATAAAATGGTTGGTTTGGAGTCGGTGTCCCTTCCTGAGCTTCATAATTCTTTCACTCGGTTTTCTGCGGCCTATTACTTTACTGTGCTCGACCTAAGTTAGGTGTACTAACAGATACCTTAAGCTGAGGATTCCAAGCATGATACTGTTTTTATACCGACTGGAACCTTTATGAGTTTAACAGAGAGACTTTTGGTTTGTCCACCGATGGCGCTATTCTTTCTCGTCTTTTGGATCATATTTTGGGCGATTTAAAAGTCAGATGCATTTCGCATGTCCAATTTGACGAGTATATGTGGCATCTTTGGCAGGTATTACTCAAGTTGAGAAGGGCTGGGTTGACCATTAAGCCATCTTAGGTCTTCTTTGCTAGAAGCCAGATATCCTTTTCAGGACATTTTGTCTCTAGCAACTGGATAAGTATTGACCATAAACGCATTGTAGGTTTAAGGAAATTTCTACCTCCTACCAAAAATAAGGGTGTTGCTAGATTTATTGGCATCTCCAATTATTTTATGAAATCCGTACCTATTTTGACAGTTGCGGCCCCTCTCAATCTTCGTTTGGGGGGAGAGTCAACAGGCTGCGTTCAAGGCTATTGAGACTACCTTGAGTAATCCCCCAATGTTGGCCATTTCTGATTTCACTAGGTTTATCGTTCAAACTGATGCGTCCAACGCAGGGATGCAGCGGTACTTCTCCGGCAGAAGAAGAAGAGGCGTCCCCTTGCTTATGTCTGAAGAAAATTATTGTCTGGGTTAGAGCTCGAGTACTCAATTTATGGGTATGAAGCGTTCGTCGCGTTTTTTGCCCTTGTAAAATTCTACTTCTATCTTGAACATAGGTTGACCTGGAGACTGACAATCAGGCCATAACCTGGGTTTGAACACGTCCTAGGAAGAATATGAGGATCACCAGGTGGGCAGTGCGTACGTCTGCCCTTCCGTTTTCAGGGGCTCTGATAATTTAGTCGCTGATGAGCTTAGTCGCATGTTCTTCCTCCCCCAGCTTTTTGCGGACCTTAGATTAGGACCTACTAGGTATCAGCTCTTGCTGAGTGGTCTGCTTCTAGGTTCTTTTTTAAGGAAGGGCATTCGAGTGCTGTACCAGCTCGCCTCGGCTCCCGTGCTCTGTCACGCTTGTGCCCTGCAAGGTGGCGAGAAGCCGCAGCGGCAGGCAGAGAGGAGAGCCTGGCAGCCTTACCGGCTGGAAGCGGGACAAGGCGGTGCGCTACCGGCGTTCAGCCTGCATTGCTTTCAGCGTCGTGGCGTGCCTGCTAGTTCCTGCTGGGGGACAGTTGGTGGGTTACTTGAATGCATGCATTTCGAGGTCTATTCGCGCCTTGCTTATGTGACCTGTTCTTGCTAGCTTTGTTGTATTACCGATCCATGACTTTGTGGCTGTTGATTCTGTGGACCCGCCTCCCGCTACGTTATCGGGTGTTGCTCTGACCTCCAGTGTTCTGAGTTGGCTTACTGCCTTGTTAGCGAATTACTGTGTAATTTTGCTGCTATCTTCTTGACGTGTACTTGATATTTGAAAAACGTTTTTGGGGTGCATCCTAGGTTTCAGGGTGTGTTGTGGAAAGTATTACTCATCTGACATATTAATTTAAATACCTTATTAGTTTAAATTGTTCTTTTAGATACATTTAAAAGGTAACAATTTTACATTCTGTATTTGTTATGATTATTACCTATTTTAATCAAGTATGTTATTGTGGTGTCACCGCGAGACACCACACTTGCTAGGTGGTAGCCTTTAAATCGGCCGCGGTCCTGTAGTATACGCCGGACCCGCGTGTCGCCACTATCAGTGATTGCAGACCGAGCACCTCCACACGGCAGGTCTAGAGAGACTTCCTAGCACTCGCCCCAGTTGTACAGCCGACTTTGCTAGCGATGGTTCACTGACAAATTACGCTCTCATTTGCCGAGACGATAATTAGCATAGTCTTCAGCTACGTCATTTGCTACGACCTAGCAGGGCGCCATTATCAATTGCTATTTATCTTGTGATGCATGTACCGTCAGACCGATGTTCACCAATTATGGATTAAAGTTAAGTATTGCAGAAGCTACGCACTATTTTTGCCATTATAAAGACCTTGTCCTGTTCCAGACCTCACGCCATCCTGCGTGAGCTTAAACGCGTGCCTTTCGGCTACCTGTCATAGCGGATTGGCTGTCTTGCCAGTCCACAACAGTTATTGATCTATGTTTTAGATGTCCTGGTCTGCACCTGCTATGCTCCTTTCTTTACGTATCAGTAAGATTACTGAACTTACATTATTCAAGGTAAGCTCAACGGTGAGGACTTTCTGCCCACGCTGCTGTACTTTCAGTTTTCTGTTTAAAGATTCTATTTCGAGTTCGATACCTTGAGGCACGTCATTATGTAAATTTAAGGTCATTTTGGCTATGTATTGTATTATTTCCCTGTAGAAGCTCTTGTAATTTGACGCTACTAGGCGATGGAGAGAAATAATCAGGGACCTCTGATTACATTTGGGTCCCCCCGTCCTTTTATTGAACGTCGATAGTTTTGGGTTAAGTAATTTCACTTATTCACTTTTGACAATTACATTTACTCTCTAGGTGGACCTCATTGTGGCTCCCTGTCTCTCGCAGAGGTGCTGATCGCTGCGTACCTGTGCGCGGCGAGAGCCGGATGCGAGCGATATAGAACTTCAGTTTGTGTTGAATCGCTGCGGTGTGGCTACAGCGCGTACTACAGTCACCAGCGTGGCTGTTTGATTACAGCCTCCCTTCCTGTATCTTGATCAGTTCTCTGCCGTGACACATACGACTAATTTCTTCCCTTATTTCAGCCCAGGTTGGTGATCTCTAAATTCTTTTGTAGTGTGATCCTTATTTCAGTCAAGTCGGGAGCGGAAAGCGCCTCATATTCTCTGAGCAATTCTGTAGCTTCCGTCACAGCAAGCTTGGATTTTGTGGGAGAATGTTTTATGCTTACATTTTCAAAAGGTTCTTATTTTACGTACTTGGTAATTGTTTTTCTATTGCCACATAGGTTAACCAGGTAACTTATTGTAATTGACTGTGCTTCCTTCTCAGTTATTTTATTGTCAGGATAAACTGAACTGTTTACTCGAGTTCTTGAAATTGTCAGCAACTGCTGTTTTGATCTTTAACAAATTCGGTTTGATTACTTAGTCTGTATCTCTTCTGGGGACTTATTCATTTAATGTTAACGATATTTTTGAGATCGGTTTACTTGCTGTTTGGTAAAATCACTGAGCATTTTAACTACTGTCAGCCTAGAACTGTTCTTAAATCTATTTACTAGTCCTATCCTCCCACAGTTCTGGAAGTTCTATATGTGTAAGTATATTGACTTGTAACAAGTTTCCTTCATTGCGTTTACTGATTGTTTGAAGGTGGCTTGTGTACCTTAAGGTTAGCTTGCAAATATGTGTTAATAAGTTGTCACATTAGATTGTTAACTTTCTCGTAATTGATAATAAATGCAATTATTGTTGTTGAAGGGATGGATTATATGCAATTAAGTTCAGCCCTTTCACCCTCACCCAGTACCCTTCTGGTTCTGTATCGTGGGGCATTCCACCGCGCATTGGTAAACATCTTGACGCCAACCATCAGTGAGGCAGCGAAGTCAGTTTAGCCCAACTGATTAAATTTTATAGTTATGTCCCCGAAGAGTTCCATGGAGGAAAGTATTCAATTTGTCGAGGCATCGCTCCGACAAGTACCACAAGTCAAAGCAGAGAGTATAAGGAAGGAGACTGTTAGAATCTTACAAATATCAATGTGACACAGACATAATATTACAGACAAAGAAAGACAGACCATAAATGAATTCGGGCATATGAAGGGTATTGTTGTTCCACATGCGGGTAAAGGAAACGATGCGGCTGTCATAAGCATTTCTGAATATGAAAAGAAAGCAGACGAGATGATGAGTGACACCGTTTACAGAGAACTAGGGGTGGTCCAAAGATGAGGATAGTCAAGAACGCAATGGCCCTCATAAGGGATTATAGAACTGATCCTGATTCCACCAAGAGACTCATCACCAAAGTTCCCACTCTTCCTATAAGGTAAGGTCCATAAGGAAGATTATCCACTGAGACCTATGGTAAACGGATCGACACACAAACATACACTCCTGGAAATGGAAAAAAGAACACATTGACACCGGTGTGTCAGACCCACCATACTTGCTCCGGACACTGCGAGAGGGCTGTACAAGCAATGATCACACGCACGGCACAGCGGACACACCAGGAACCGCGGTGTTGGCCGTCGAATGGCGCTAGCTGCGCAGCATTTGTGCACCGCCGCCGTCAGTGTCAGCCAGTTTGCCGTGGCATACGGAGCTCCATTGCAGTCTTTAACACTGGTAGCATGCCGCGACAGCGTGGACGTGAACCGTATGTGCAGTTGACAGACTTTGAGCTAGGGCGTATAGTGGGCATGCGGGAGGCCGGGTGGACGTACCGCCGAATTGCTCAACACGTGGGGCGTGAGGTCTCCACAGTACATCGATGTTGTCGCCAGTGGTCGGCGGAAGGTGCACGTCCCCGTCGACCTGGGACCGGACCGCAGTGACGCACGGATGCACGCCAAGACCGTAGGATCCTACGCAGTGCCGTAGGGGACCGCACCGCCACTTCCCAGCAAATTAGGGACACTGTTGCTCCTGGGGTATCGGCGAGGACCATTCGCAACCGTCTCCATGAAGCTGGGCTACGGTCCCGCACACCGTTAGGCCGTCTTCCGCTCACGCCCCAACATCGTGCAGCCCGCCTCCAGTGGTGTCGCGACAGGCGTGAATGGAGGGACGAATGGAGACGTGTCGTCTTCAGCGATGAGAGTCGCTTCTGCCTTGGTGCCAATGATGGTCGTATGCGTGTTTGGCGCCGTGCAGGTGAGCGCCACAAGCAGGACTGCATACGACCGAGGCACACAGGGCCAACACCCGGCATCATGGTGTGGGGAGCGATCTCCTACACTGGGCGTACACCACTGGTGATCGTCGAGGAGACACTGAATAGCGCACGGTACATCCAAACCGTCATCGAACCCATCGTTCTACCATTCCTAGACCGGCAAGGGAACTTGCTGTTCCAACAGGACAATGCACGTCCGCATGTATCCCGTGCCACCCAACGTGCTCTAGAAGGTGTAAGTCAACTACCCTGGCCAGCAAGATCTCCGGATCTGTCCCCCATTGAGCATGTTTGGGACTGGATGAAGCATCGTCTCACGCGGTCTGCACGTCCAGCACGAACGCTGGTCCAACTGAGGCGCCAGGTGGAAATGGCATGGCAAGCCGTTCCACAGGACTACATCCAGCATCTCTACGATCGTCTCCATGGGAGAATAGCAGCCTGCATTGCTGCGAAAGGTGGATATACACTGTACTAGTGCCGACATTGTGCATGCTCTGTTGCCTGTGTCTATGTGCCTGTGGTTCTGTCAGCGTGATCATGTGATGTATCTGACCCCAGGAATGTGTCAATAAAGTTTCCCCTTCCTGGGACAATGAATTCACGGTGTTCTTATTTCAGTTTCCAGGAGTGTAATACTTAGCGAAATATTTGGCCCTAAATTGTGCTGACCAACTCCTCAGTAAAGGGTTCAGTTAACCGACAAAAGGTTGATTCTGACATCAAGTCTCTCTTCATCAATACACCTGTTAAAAATGACATTCGAATCCTACAGGTGCAAGTTTCCCCTGATATTTGTGGTTTGACGCACTTGTGCCTCACATCAACGCACTTCGCCTGACGAAGCAGATATTACCAGCAACCACATTGCGTGGCAACGAGATCCTCCCCCCCCCCCTCTCCACCCCCCTCTCCACCGTCTACCACTGCTCAGTCGCTGCGGACATCTTCATGGAAGCCATGGAAGCTTTTGAGCACATTCGTCATCTGGGCACACAGAGAAGAGGAGTTGAGAAATTTCCTTCAGCACTTAAGCAGCCTGCATAAGAACGCACAATTTATACATGAAACTGAAAACTGCGGTGCGTTACCAGTTTTGGACGTGGAGGTATATAGAACCGCCGACGGCAGTCAGGGACACAAATTATACTGAAAGGCAACCCCAAAGAATTGGTACATGAATGGAGAGAGGCACCATTACCTAGCTCAGAAGTAATATCTGCTGCAAAGGCTGACTGCTCCCGCCTACAGGATGCTACTAACATCAAAAACGAACTGAGGAGGTACACCACACCATTGGCGCCATCGTTTATGACAGCGTTGTAAGAAATACATCCGAATCTAACTAGAGTAAAGTAAGAAGGCAAGGAAGAGAAGCTTCCGTACACTTACCATATGTGAAGGACGTCAGTGAACGGCTAGGCGAAGTCCTCAGCCGATGAGGTTTCACACCGTTTTTTCACAGAAACTACATGACCGACGACATTATGCATTCCATCAAAATAAATTTTAGCCTCGAGAAGTACATGAACTACGTTCTGAGTGCGGAGCTACCTAGATCGGTGAGACAGGGAGAACATACAGTACACGAGTATCAAAACATGAACACTATATGCGGTTAGCACAGCACAATAACGCGGCC
This sequence comes from Schistocerca serialis cubense, assembly GCF_023864345.2. Taxonomy (NCBI): domain Eukaryota; kingdom Metazoa; phylum Arthropoda; class Insecta; order Orthoptera; family Acrididae; genus Schistocerca; species Schistocerca serialis. The sequence continues at coordinate 478,494,460 of NC_064642.1, read as the reverse complement.
TTAGCGGAACACCACTATGTCTGTGGACAACCTGTCGTGTTCCAGGGAGCCCATGTGCTGTCGTGGAAATGTCAACGCAAAATACGAGAGTCGATCGAAATTACTAAGCAACCTGACATCATTAATAGAGTGGATGGCTTCAGACCTTCGGCGTCCGGGCTGCTGGCTATCCCCGTCCGATGGGCTGCGATTTGTCGTGGGGCAGAAGCCTAACAGGGTACCAGAGCGACAGCTTAAACACATAGCTATAGAGGGACTGTCTGTGCATTTCTGCTTACACCAGGAAAAATCATACCCACCGCAAGCCAAGCGCTGATTTGCGGACCGTAGCCGGTCAGTGACGAGCCGGATAATCCACGAATTACCTCTTTCGTCTCCCTTTCGTCGTGGCTAGGCTGTTATATTGTAGGGCCAAAAAATTTAAAAAATAACACCTATTGACACAGGCTACCTGCGATTAATCCGGACACGTTACCTCTTATAAAACCAGTCTTCTCCTGGGGTAAGCCGTTATAATACCGTCCAAACGTCAGTTTTACGGTTCATATTTTAAAGTACTTTGTGCAATGATGCGGTATAGCAAGCAGAAGAATGTGAATCGTCACGACACGGCCGCGGAAGCCCACGCTGGGTAAATTTATGGAAAGCCGCATGTACATGTATTAATGCGTGAGAGCAAGAAAGTATTTCTACATGTTTCAAAAATGTGTTTGTGTTACCTGGAGAATAGGGTACCTAGTGTATCCTGGTAACTGTTTCAATCTATTTGCCGATCTTAGAACCACATGAGGGAGTGCGCACCAAAACAGCCGTTAGCAGTTTCTAGGGATTTCTACTGTCTTTGTTGTTTTGAGACATTAAGTGGTTTTTTATGCAGCGTTTTTAAATATTATGAATTCCACATATTTAAATACTATGTAACATATTCAAACCATTTGGCGGACGCTGTTCATTCCTCATTTAGAGAATTTAATGATGTGTGAAATTCTGTATATTTTTTTACTTGTTATATAACGTGCGGACATTTAAGCCACATTTCGCTGCTTGAGCACCATCTCGTACGCTGCAAGGCCTTCTGCCAGTGAATATATGATATTAGCAAATTTCACTTTTTTGAAAATGCGAATTCATGTTTGTTAGCAATAGCTTGTGCTCCAGAATATATTTAAATCGTAACAGATTTTGATAATACTTGATCTTAATTCGATTTCACTCAATGATCGTTGATGTGTAGTTGACTAATAATATAACATTTAGATTATTAAATACAGTACTGAGAAGTATTTCTCGACAGAAACCTCTTAAATTTGAATAGAATCTCTCTTCATGAGTAAGTGAATATGTTGTAACTTGAGCCAGTTTTTGGCATTTGGAAAAACTTTACTTTTACGGAATAATTGTTCTAACTTCATGAAAAGATTGGAGCACACGTTGAGCGAATGACGTTATTTCAAAATGGAATAAGAAAATATATTAAACTCTTATTGTAGGGCTAGCTGAAAGCTAACATCAGGTGTGTTCAAACGTACGATAATGTAATAAGGAAAGGTAGCACCAATGAGAAACCTTGGATGTCTAAGAAGTTGATGGATTTGTTGCCAATAACTATTGTGAACTGAATGTTTCATGCTGACTGTTTACGTCATAAAGGAATAATTTGAGCTGTCTTGCACAGCCTGTCCACAGACGTCATCAACATATCTGAACCAGTACATAATTGTTCACTCAAACGTTGCTTCACTAAGAAAAGTGTCCGCCCGCGGTAGCTGAATGGTCAGCGTGACGGATTGTGAATCCTCTGGGCCCAGGTTCGATTCCCAGCTGGGTCGGGGACTTTTCTCCAACCAGGGAGTGGGTGTTGTGCTGTCCTCGTCATCTTCCTATCATCCTCATCTACTGAAGGTCACCGAAGTGGCGTCAGATTGAAAGACCGGCAACTGGCGAGCGATCTGCCCGGCGGGGGGCCCTAGCCATACGATTAATTAAATAACTAGATTAAGAAAAGTGTTCCACGAAACGTTTTGCCATAACATGCCTTAGGAAGAAACACATAGTTAATCCACAAAACTGCGATACAATATTTTTTGGAAATGGAGATAGTTTTGTGATAAGCTTATAGAACTGACCAGTCTCAAGTCATCCACTTCCATAATGTTGATATTGTATATGAACTCTGTCAGGATAGTATCACATTCCCTTACTGGTATGTTTGAAAATTAAATCAGATATCAAAAAAATAACTAAGCTCTGTGAGGGGGTGATAAAACCTTTATTTTATTTATAAAGTGTACTGTGTTTGAAATATCATGTTCATTCCACTTTTACTGAAATAATTATAACTTTCTTACCAGTCTTTCGTAGGGAATTGTGAATGAAAATACAACTGGACAGATGGTTACATTTTTCTCATGTAATTTTGAAAGACGATCTAGTCAAGTAGACAAGGGCTTCAGGTAGTAAATAATTCTGCCTCAAAATCGGTGTACATACTTTTGGAAGATTTGGTTACACGTTTAATATCATTTCTGTAACTTAGTAGGATTTTTTGGAACAACTTTTAAGCATCTTGGAGTAAGAAAGAGGTTGAGGGTTTGTATAGCAGGCTTGTTAAGAAGCGAAGTAGTATTGCCTTTGCCTAATCATAAAGGTCTTTCAGGGTAAGCTTCTCATTAAGGGTCTTAAAGGTTTGGAAATTCTTGGTGTTCAAAAGTGTTGCATTGGAACATGTTTTGTTTCTTTAACGTCTGAGCCCTAGTTGTTTCGGAGAAGTATTTTCAGCTAAAACATATTTACTACCTACCTTCATTACAGCTAGCTGTTTAAGAGGTTATTGTTTCGCTCATTTGTTGAAAACACTAAACCCAATAAGTTAATAACGCTATGTGAAAACTTTTTTGGATAAGTTTCTAGTGTCTCTTTAAGCCTACCATCTTAATTAAAAGTTATCTCCACTAAAAATCTATAAAGTGTACACCGCTGTGCATTGTTGTTAATCTGGTATTGTTAGGATGAGCGACTGTTTCCAGAAATGGATTCATTTCATATTTAATTACTGTACCAAATGGTTGAAATGGGACTTAACATCTGAGGTCATCAGTCCCCTAGAACTTAGAACTACTTTAACTAACCTAAGGACATCACACACATCAATGCCCGAGGCAGGACTCGAACCTGGGACCATAGCAGTCACGCGATTCCAGACTAAAGCGCCTACAACGGCCGCCGGCCACTGTACCAGAACTATAGAATTTGTTATTCACTGACGTAATTTGTAACGCCAGAATTCTTCTGCTCATCGACACAAAGACAGTGCATACTGCTGCACAATGCAATCTGCACCGTGTATAATTAATTGCAGAAGTGATCGAGGTACAAAAATTCCATTTCTTTTGGTATTAGAGTTCACACAGTAAATGTTACGGTACCCTTCTGAAAAGCTGCTACTTCTTGACCATACGAAATGGTTCAAATGATAAAAAAATTCCTACGCAGCAATCAACGTATTGGACAAGAGTGAAAAATCATTGAGATATCCTGGTCTCTGAGTTACATTCTGTTTAAGTAATCTATTTTACAAGTATTAAGGCACTTCATAATGGGTATTCAAATTTTGTTTGGTGTCCTGGCTCGGGCATAGCTTGTCCAATTACAGCTCCTGTGTGACTGCTCAGCAATGCCTCAGAAAGAACAAATGCAAACTCCTAAAATAAGAAATTAAAGCAAATTACAGCCTCGTAAACCGTCGAATAGAGGGTTTGATGATAACGCTAAAGTCCTGTCACCAAGTATTGTAACGCTTTTGGAAACAATAATTGTGACATATTTCCAGTATTTCTTATGTAGTGAGTGTGCAGAAATGACGTACACCCGATGACAGTGCAGTTCGAAGTCAGTACTACTTTGACTGGAACTTTCTCTTTCGAAAAGCGAAATTTAAATCATAAGTTGTGAACCGCAATGCCGCGAAAAACCGTCGTCTCCATGGTTGGAGATTTCCTCTTTCGGGCCTTCTTCCTTTTTAATTATCAACAGTCAAATAATGCGCTTTTTGGGCTTCACCTAAGCGTTCGATGCATCGAGAGTCCCTCTGACAGGTTAATCTTGCATTCGTCATTCTCGAACTCTCGCACTGCGATCGATAGTCACTTAGATGGCCAGTTTAATTCTGACATCATCCCGGTCAGCCGATGAGTGTAAATATTGCTTTTCCGATGGTTCCAGAAACTCTTTCTGTCTCCAACGTTGTAACAATCTCCAATTCAATTTCTTATAAGTGTGAACGACTTCTGTTTCGTTAGATATTAATGTAACATATTTAAAAAGAATTGTTTTTGAAGAATCTTTAATTAAATCAGGGGCTCATTTTAAGCCCTCCTACACATGGAGATGACTTATAGAAAGAAAACTTACATCGACCATTCAGAGATTTATGTAAGCAGCGGTCATGGGGCAGATGAATAAGAAACACACGATGACCAGAAGAAATTACTGACACAGAAATCGTCTCATTCTTAAAATAGGCATTGCGAGAGCTGTCTAAAACGTTCTGAATCTAATTTCTCTGGCCTTTAGTGCAGGAAAAAAGTTACTTACATTGATAATCTAATGGTACACTACACAAAAATATTTTTGTGGCTATTAACGCCCCTTTTCCAAACCATTACTCTTTTCGCGCTCACATGATGTGCCACATGGCCGTGGGAGAAGGGGGAGAATGGGAGATTTGTGTGTGAGTGTGTGTGTTGGGAGGGGGGCGGCTATGCTACAGCGGACGTGCATGCACAGCCGTATGCAAAGCGCCCAGCAAATCACCCACTTTCTCGTGCCACAGGTCTTTCTGCTTTCTTCTCTTTTAGTTCTCCGCTGGAAAGCTCTAATTTTGCTCTTTCCGGCTTGAATCTGAAATGTCTTTGTAGGACGAAATTTGCGTCATATCTCTGCGTGCCGAGTATTGGACCAGAAAAACGCTATAATGGAAATTGCTGGTGGCGGGTTTTATGTGAATGCCCACTTCTTACGCGGTTTGACGGCCACTATCTTCCACGGACCCGTGCCCGAAGAGATTTTCCTTTAGTTGACCACCAGACTAAATTTCTGATTCCTGTTAACACGCTACTCTTTTAGTTTATCTTACTTAGTGAAATCCCTGAGATAGTAGGACAGAGCGGATGCGGTTATATTTGTGGAAAGGGGCCAAAATTAGTTACTGTCAGTTTCACTCAACATATAAACTTTATTTGTTAAAACACACAATCACACAAGCAAGAATGAAAACTCTCAAAGTTTTAACGAAAGACCTCGTTTGATTTAATTTAGATCAGCTGAAGGCCACATCGAAAATCCAAGACACAAGACCTAAGCAAGGAATTGAGGTACAGGAGTTCTTCTGGAGGTTTCACTTCTTTAGAAAGAAATTTTTTATTTTCAATATAAATAGGCTGAAAGTCTTAGCTTAAATTTTTCCCATAGAATTCGGCTGAAGGCCATACACTAATCATGAACAGTGTTACAGCTTAAGGCCGAGACAAAGATTTTCAATGTTTAATCTAAATAGGCTGAAAACTCGGCTGAAAGCCGCATATTAACAAAAAATTTCACGGCTTAAGGCCTAGGAAGAAGAGCTTTCAATTTGAAAAGGCTGAAGGCCTTATCTTAAAATATTTCGTGTAAAACTCGGCTGAAGGCCTGATACTAAGGAATAACAATCTTGTGACTTAAGGTTAAGACAATGATTTCGAATTTTTAATTTGAGAGAGATTAAAACTCGGCTGAAGGCTACACACCATGCAAAAAACAATTTTACGGGTTAAGGCCTAAAGGGAAGAGCTTCTAATTTTCAACTAAAATAGGCTAAAGGCTTTATCCTAAAATGCTTCACGTAAAACTCGTCTGAAGGCCACATATGAAACCCAAACAATCTCACGGCTTAAAGCCCAGACAAATAAATTTCCAATTTTTAATTTAAGCTGGAACATTCGGCTGAAGGCAACATACAAAACAGAAAATATTTCTTATGACTTAAGGAGAAGACAAACTTTTTCGATTTGAAAAGACTGAAAACTTGGCTGAAGGCCACATACCAACTTGAAACCAATTTACCGCTTAAGGCCTAGACACAAGAAATTTTCAGTTTTAATTCTGAAAGGCTTAAACTCGGCTAAAGGCCACATACCAAACAAAAAAGAATTTTTTTACGGCCTAAAGCCTAAGATGAAAACCTTACAATTTTAATAAGCTAAAACTCGGCTTAAGGCCACACAGAGTACTTAAGACTAAAAAGGAAATCACTATGTGAAACACAAGGAGCGGCGCTGAGAATGTTCCAAGGATCGGCCTGGGAAGGTAACACTAATGCATGTTTAGGTGAGATAGGCAGCCAGACCAACAACCTCTTGAGTGGAAGGTAACCCAACCGAAAGCCAGCCGACGAACCAATCAAGAAGAACAGTTCTGCTCCACCAGACCAGCAAAACGACAGCAAGATGTCAATAGCACTACGTTCTGGATACTGGTGCCCAATACAGCCAAGTCACAATAAACGCCCAAAACTACCAAAAACACCTCAGCTGTCGAACTACACGCCTAACTGGACAGCATCAACATGACGAGGAAAATATACTGCCAAAAACTACGCCAAAGACCAAGGCAGGTCACCGAAACGTTAACGGCCACAAGGCAGAAGATACCGCTGGTACACTTCATTAATGAAGGAATGAAATTAAGTTAAACACCACACAGAAACACGACTGCAATTCTAGCCGACTTCAATGCACACACATTGTTGCTCGCGGGAGTCTCCCAGAAAGCGACAACCAGGATCAAACAATGAGATGTGATAGCAGTTGAGGCTTGATAATAGGTTGAGCACTTAACTTTAGTGTCCAGGATCGGCGGGCGACGAACTTCGTTATCCTCGAAAGAAGCGCCTCACAACTCCAATCGCGCGTGCACGCCACCAGCGGCTCCGGCCTGACCTCGCGCCACGGAGACTTCCCCGCTGCTCTGCCCCAACCGACCGACTGCGTCACACACGGAAAGGGTCAAAAGACCAAATACACGTTGGCCGATGAGACGACCGACCGTATGACCAACCAACGGTCGTTCCTGCTCCAGTCTCCTTCTGTCGGACATTGCATGTGTGTCCCCAGCGGTCGGCAAGTACTGCCTGTCAGCACCTCATTGGCGCTCCATCCCCGACAGTGTTCCGTGCCCAACTGCACTCCTGGTCCGTCTCCAACTGACACACGTCGACCCAGAAATACTGTCGGTCACTCCAGAGATGGTACGACAGTGAACTTATCGATAAGCGCTGCTGCTGCCACTCACAAGCAAGTGAGGCAGAAGTTAGTGACGTCAGTAAACGGAATAAGAAAACGAAGCAGCAGAAGATGACAAAGAATAAATGCCGTGCACAGCTCACGTAGCAGTGTCAAAATCATTATGGCTTAGACCCACGTTAATGGTACGTTCATCGAGTACATTTGTTAACGCATAATTTTTGGTGTTCTTTAGAATCTAGTTTTGTCTTAAAACTTTCCTTCCGGTGGTAAATGGTAACAATTCACGCATGTCCTTCTGGTGTATAAAGCTGTGTCACTACCCTAAACAGCGTTTGAAAAGAAATGATATCCTTCAGACGGAATGCCTTGACATGATACTTGGTTCCTGTCGCTTGGACAGTGTATTATTAGAAATCGTAATCCTTACACTAAGATTGACATCGTTTGAGACGCGATAAATGTTAATGAATGTTCTTTAATGAAACTTTATTACTAAATATCCGATCCCGGAAACTGATAAAAGAATGAAAAAAACAACATGCTGATAGCGATATAATTTGGCCATATACATGCAGCTCTTCCAGGTACGTGAAAGCTGAACGCCAACTCCGAAAACTGCTATGGCAGGGCGATGTGAACGAGACCTAGGAGGCCGAAACTCAAGTGAGTCAGTAATATGGGCAGTGTATTTTTTAAAAGAATCATCTCGGGATTAATTTTTAGTGATTTACAAGGAGTTTTAAACCGGCTTGAATGCCTGAGACGTTAATAAAATATACACGTGGTCAGTATGTTTCTGGTGTTAGAATCAGTTTGTAGGGATAATCGTTAGTATCGAACATAAGCAGTCCTTTAGAAAGACGTAAACTACTGTTTGAAGGTTTTTTTCTCTAGCAGCCACTGTATGTGTTGTGTTCTCATGTGCTGTAATTAACAGAAACTCATAATGTGTAAACAGCTTCCGAATTGTTTAAACACCTTTTTTGTAAATAACATTCCAAGTTTAAACCATGTATTTCTAATTCATTCACGAATCACTTTCACCTCGTCTGAGTTTTGTACAGTTACTTTAAAGTGGAAATGAAATTAAAGCAATAAACCTCCACGCAACACCGTCAGCGGTTGTTCTACGGCCAAGACAAATGACTATTACTAATGGTTATTTTGGCATTAAAAATAGAGCATCATGTTAAATAGGTGTACTTCCAAATGTAAATATTAATGCTGCCAACACCGAAATATCTTAAATGTATGGGTTAAATTACTTCAAGGAAACAGAAAAAACATATAAAACAAAACTGAAACTCAGGTTCTTACGTATTAAGAATGCACAAGGACATAAAAATACTATTAAGGAAAGGCTAACGATTCGTATATTCACCCGTGCATTGCACTGCATTCATTCACACCATTCTCTCAGGTAAAATGTTGTAAAATGTTCATCGGGTCAAATGACTATACATTTCTTCAGAATAAATAAACTAATACTCAAACTACCTGTAGATATAGATGCACCTATATAAATAACTACTTTACATTGTCCAGTCTACATTAAATTATTAGAAGTCTGTGGATAAATTTAAGTTAGGCCTTCTTTTTGTACTGTATGAATGTTTACTGATGTTGGAAATCGTTCGGTACTTTTCGGTAGTTATCAAAGTGTGTTGTCATTATATGGAATTAACAACGACACGATTAACTTAACATTTTTTTAAGTTTGTAAAGAACTAACCTACAACAATGTTCGGGTGCACTCGCTGAGTCCTATTACTGCTCTACATGGGTACTGCTGTTGCAGTTAATTTTCAAGCAGTTCACGAACATGTCTATGATACAGGAAGAAAAGACCTCAGTGAAGAGTTTGGGATCAGTAATTAGATAATATTTTGCGTAACTATTAACGTGGATATGTATTCAAAATATGTATTGTTAATATAAGCAGAGTTCATTGCTGTTTATATTCTTTGTCTTTGGAACATAACTTGTATCTGATTCAACTACTGCTCCGGACCCCATTCCTCACCTTCTCTCCTTGCACACGGAACAGAATTTACATACCTGAAATGTATGGGTCTAGTGTCATACCATGTGCGAACACATTTCTACCAAAAGAAACTCCACATCGCACCCCCCTGGGATGGTCCAGCGGACAGACCGTGAAAATCTGGACACAGGTCAACCATGAAAACTGGAAGAAAATACGCTGATCTTTGAAAAAGAAGTAAAATATAGACAGTGAACGCTCCAACAACAAGAAGAGAGCAGCGTGCTACAGCAACTGCGTCGAGGGTTAGTCGGCACAGTTGCTCAGCATGTTCGGTCAGAGGGTCATTTGTACTCTGTAATAAAAAAACAACATTGTAAACTGTCCGTCCGGTCATTTAAATGTTCGTTCTCTTTCTGTAGTTTTGGCAGTTGTCATACTATACGTTGATTATAGAATATGAGACATGTGGCAAGAATACGTTACCGTCACAAGTAAATATGATGTAGAATGAGAGTAGGCGAGACAACAGATACACGTCTCACAGAAATGAAAACAACAAACAAACGGGTGTGAAGTATGCTACATGAAAGGGATGCAAGAGTCAAGACTTTCAAAATGGAACGCAGCTTAAAAGATGTTAAAAATATATGTTTTGAGAGAGTACAGAGAGACTTTGCGATAATGACTTTACGTTCGTCTCTTGCAGCTTATGAGAAAAACTACTTTGTTTTTATAATTTCCTTGGGAGCTATCACATTCACATTCATACGAACAACTACATCGGGAAAGGAGGCACATCTCACTCACTTACCAGTCGTACAAATTAGGTGCGTCGTTAAGAGATTCTTCACATATAACACACGTACCGTCACTAATGTTGTGTATGACACACCAGACCTGTTATCAAATGGAGGAAAAAAATTGTTCAAATGGCTCTGAGCACTATGGGACTTAAGATCTGAGGTCATCAGTCCCCTACAACTACTTAAACCTAACTAACCTAAGGACATCACACACATCAATACCTGAGGCTGGATTCAAACCTGCGACCGTAGCAGTAGCGTGGTTCCAAACTGAAGCGCCTAGAATCGCTCGGCCCAATGGAGGATTCGGTTGACTTGTCTCCTTGTCATCAAACGCTTTTGGTTCCCATTCGAAAGCCACTTTCTGTCGGCTGCTAATAGAGTAGTTGTGCAGAATCAACTGTCATCATAGGTTCCTCCCTAAACAGGCACGAGGGAGGTTTGAACAAGGTCCACCCGCTTGGCAGTCCATATAACCAGGACGCCATTTCTCTCCCGATTGCTCTGTATTGCACTTCTTCTTCTTGGACCGTTATCTGTTTCTATTTTGCTTTTTTTTCGCAGTTCAGTACACCTTCTTCTTGTTTTCAGACTTCATCTGTATTCAGTTTTTGACGAGCTGTCCACTGGGACCTCCTACCACCAAATTTGAGGGGGGTGCGATGGGGAGTTTCCCTTGTAAGTGTCAGCGAATCGTTAACTGAAGCGGGACGTGGGTACCAGCCCGGCACTCACCTAAGATGAGGGGATTCACCTACGACGTGGGAAACCGCATAAAAACCACATCCACGCTGGTGGGCACACCAGGCCTCGTCCTTAATCGCCAGGCGGATTCGAATCCTGGAAGTGACACACTGACGCCCACGGCTGTCCAGATGGATCATTTATGAACATTTAAACACAACGAACAGTATTTCAAAACAAAATGTTTATGTAAGATGTCTCGTACTCCTTTGAAGATAACTGAAGATGCCTAATAACATTAATTACATCATGTTGAAATGACACGTAAAAATAGTAATAGTAAATCATTTCTGAAACATAAAAGCAAAGCGTAAATTTTGTTTGTCACCTAATAAATACTTCAAAGTATGTGCTATTGTTCTGAGACTGTAACCAGTAATGTCATCTTTTAGCATCCTAAGGAAGTGTCTCCATATATGTTATCATTGCCGTTTGAGTACTTTAGTGTTTGCGTATGCTATTATTTGCGTAACAAATTATTTCAATAGCTAACCTATGCTGAGGAGTACAAGTACGTAAGACTTTTATTGTCCTTGTACAGGAAATGCACGCGACTTCCTTTTTCGTAACGATTTGAGAATCATAGTATGTTGGATTATTAGTATCTTACTGCGCATGTATGACGGTCTGAATGATTATTGTAGTTATTAAGTTACAAAAATATTGTGTGATTCGGTGATGCAACATAGCTCGTCATTCGATGTAGAGTTTACATTTGTCGTAGCTGTTTTGTTTCATTTTAATTACAAATTGCCTGTGCATGAATACAAAAGTGGAACATTATTACCACGCGTACTGAACCATCGTCATAAAACGGCGATTGCTGGTCCGATGACTTTACAGCCATACTTTCAAGTAAGTAATATCTTTTATAGCGTATCCCAGTAGCAGCGTTATAACATTTGCCTAATAATCACAAAAATAACAAAAATGATGTTTCAAAAAATGACTAATTGTTACAACCTGCAAGATAATGTACATTATACACTGAAGCGCCAAAGAAACTGGTACAGGCATGCGTACTCAAATACAGAGATATATAAAGAGGCAGAATAAGGCGCTGCAGTCGGCAAAGCCTGTATAAGACCACAAGCGTCTGGCGCAGTTGTTAGATCGGTTACTGCTGCTACAATGGCATGTTATAAAGACTTAAGTGAGTCTGAAAGTGGCGTTATAGTCAGCGCAAAAGCGATGGGACACGGGATCTCCTAGGTAGTGATGAAATGGGGATTTTCCCGTACGACCATTTCTCGAGTGTACCGTGAATATCAGGAATCCAATAAAACATAAAATCTCCGACATAGTTGCGGCCGAAAAAAGATCCTGCAAGAACGGGACCAACGACGACTCAAGAGAATCGTTCAAAGTTACAGAAGTGCAACCCTTCTGCAAACTGCTGTAGATTTCAATGCCGGGCCATCAACAAGTGGTAGCGTGTGAACCATTCAACGAAACATCGTCGGTATGGGATTTCGGAGCCGAATACCCACTCGTGTACCCTCGAAGACTGCACGACATAAAGCTTTACGCCTCGACTGGGCCCGTCAACACCGACATTGGACTGTTGATGACTGGAAACATGTTGCCTGGTCGGGTATGGAGACAACCTCATAAATCCATGGACCACGCATGTCAGCAGGGGCAGCTCAAGCTGGTGGAGGGCCATTAATGATGTGCAGCCTGTACAGTTCGAGTGATATGTGATCCCTGATACGTCTAGATACGATTCTTACAGGTGACACGTACATATCCTGTCCGATAGCCTGCACCCACTCTTGTCCATTGTGCATTCCTATCGACTTACTCATTTCCAACAGGACAATGCAACACCCCACACGTCCAGAATTGCTACAGAGGGGCCCCAGGATCACTCTTCTGAGCTTAAACACTTCCGCTGGCCACCAAACCGCCAACATGAACATTATTGATCATATCTGGGATGCCTCGCAACGTGCTGTACTCTTACAGTTATACGGAAAGCCCTACAGGTTTCTTTGGTGTCAATTCCCTCCAGCACTATTTCAGACATTAGTTGAGTCCATGCCACGTCGCGTTGTGACACTTCTGCATGGTCACGGGGGCCCTACACGGTATTACGGTGTACCTGTTTCATTGGCTCTTCAATGTAATATGCAGTTGTGGTCTTCAGTCCAAAGACTGGTTTGATCCAGCTCTCCGTGCTACTGTATCCTGTGCAATCCTGTTCTTCTCCAAGTAACTGCTGAAACCTACATCCTTCTGAATCTGCTCACTGTATTCGTCTATTGGCTTCCCTCTACGATTTTTACTCCCCACGCTTCCCTCCAGTACTAAACGGGTGATCCTCGATACCCCATTATGCGTCCTATCAACCGATCCCTTCTTCTAGTCAGGTTGTACCACAAATTATTCTCCTCCCCAATTAAATTCAGTACCTTCTCATTAGTTACGTGATCTATTCATCTAATCTTCAGCATTTTGCTGTAGCACCACATTAAAAATGTTTCTACTGTCTCCTTGCCTGAACTGTTTATCGTCCATGTTTCACTTCCATACATGGCTACACTCCATACAAATACTTTCAGAAAGGACTTCCTGACACTTATATCTTTACTGAATGTTAACAAATTTGTCTATTTCAGAAACACTTTTCTTGTCATTGAAAGTCTGCATTTTATACCCTCCATACTTCCACCATCATCAGTTATTTTGTTTCCCAAATAGCAAACCTCATCTACTACTTTAAGTTTCTCATTCCCTAATCTCATACCCTCAGCATCAACTGATTTAATTCGGCAACACTCCATTCTGTTCGTTTTGCTTTTGTTGGTGTTCATCTTCTATCATACTTTCAAGACACTGTCCATTCCGTTCAACTGTTCTTCCCAGTCTTTTGCTGTCTCTGACATAATTACAATTTCATCGCCGAACTTACAACTTCGTGATTCTTCTCCCTAGACTTTAATTCCTTCTCCAAATTTTTCTTTTCTTTCCTTTGCTGCTTGCTCATTATACAGATTAAATAACATCGGGGGTAGGCTACAACCCTGTCTCACTCCCTTGTCGACCACTGCTGCCCTTTCGTGTCCCTCGACTCTTGTAACTGCCATCTGGTTTCTATATAAACTGTAAATAGCCTCTCTCTCCTTGTATTTTACCCCTGCGACCTTTACAATTTGAAAGAGAGTATTCCAGTCAACATTGTCAAACGCTGTCTCTGTGTCTACAAATGCTACAAACGTAGGTTTGCCTTTCCTTAACCTTTGTTCTGTGAGAGGTCGTAGGGTCGGTATTGGCTCTCGTGCTCCAAGATTTCTCCGGAATCTAAGCTGGTCATCCCCGAGGTCGGCTTCTATCAGTTTTTCCATTCTTCTGTAAAGAATTTGTGTTAGGATTTTGCAGTCGTCACTTATTAGACTAATAGTTCGGTAATTTTCAAACCTATCAGCACTGCTTTCTTTGGGATTGGAATTATTATGTACCTCTTGATGTCTGAGGGCATTTTGCCTGTTTCATACATTTTGGACACCAGGTGGTAGAGTTTTGTCCTGGCTGGCTCTCCCAAGGCTATCAGAAGTTCTAACGGAATGTTGTCTACGCCTGGGGCCTCGTTTTGACTTAATTCTTTCAGTGCTTTGTCAAATCCTTCAAGCAGTATTATATCGGAGGAGTAGGAGGTTAGTGTTTAACGTCTCGTCGACAACGACGTCATTAGAGATGAAGGACAAGCTCGGATGAGGGAAGGATGGGGAAGGAAATCGGCCGTGCCCTTTCAAAGGAACCATCCCGGCATTTGCCTAAAGTGATCTAGGGAAATCACGGAAAACCTAAATCAGGATAGCCGGACGCAGGATTGAACCGTCGTCCTCCAGAATGCGAGTCCAGTGTGCTAACCATTGCGCTAGTATTATATCTCTTTTCTCATCTTCATCTACGTACTCTTCCACTTCCCTCAAGCGCACCTACCTTGTATAGACTCTCTACATACTCCCTCCACCTTTCTACTTTCCCTTCTTTGCTTAGAGCTGGGTTTTCATCTGAGCACTTGATATTCATACAGGTGGTTCTCTTTTTTCCTAAAATCTCTTTAATTTTCATGTAGGTAGCATTTACCTTACCCCTAGAGATTTTTTCTTCTACATCCTTACATTTGTTCTCTATTCACTCCTGCTTAGCCATTTTGCATCGATTAAATTTAATGTCTCTTGTGTTACCCAAAGATTTCTACTAGTCCTCGTCTTTTTACATATTTTATCCTGTTGCCCTCACTACTTCATCTTTTAAAGCTACGCATTCTTCTTCTACTGTATTCCCTTCCATTTTCTTGCCAGTCGTTCCCTATGCTTCCCCTGAAGCTCTCTAGAACCTCTGGTTCTTTCAGTTCATCCAAGTCCTATCCACTTAAATTTCAACCTTTTTGCAGTTTATTCAGTTTTAATCTGCAGTTCATAACCAATAAATTGTGGTCGTAGTCCACATCTGCTGCTGGAAACGTCTTACAGTTTAAAACCTGGTTCCGAAATCTCTGTCTTACTACAATATAATCAATCTGAAACTTTCCGGTCTGTCGATGTCTCTTCCACGTATACAGCCCTCTTTCATGATCCTTAAACCAAGAATTAGCTATGTTTAAAATAAGCTCTGTGCAAAATTCTACCAGGCGGCTTCCTCTTTCATTATTTACCCCCAGTCCATATTCACCTACTACTTTTCCTTCTCTTCCTCTTCCTACCACCGAATTACAGTCCCCCATGACTATTAAATTTTCATCTTACTTAACTATCTGAATTATTTCTTTTTATCGCTTCATGTATTTCTTCAATCTCTTCATCATCTGCGGAGCTAGTAGGCATATAAACTTGTACTACTGTATTGAGTGTGATGTTCGTGTCTATCATGGTTACAATAATGCGTTCTCTAAGTCGTTCATAGTAGCTTATCCGAATTCCAATTTTTGATTCATTATTAAATCCACTCCAGCATTACTCGTATTTGATTTTGTATTTATAACCCTGAATTCACTTAACCAGAAGTCCTGTTCCTGATTCACTAATTCTCTCTATATGTAGGTTTAACCTGTCCATTTCCCTTTCTAAATTTTCTAACCTACATTCTCGATTCAGGGATCTGACACTACGCGCTCTGATCCGTAGAATTCCAGTTTTGTTTGTCCTGAGCAGTCCCCGCCTGGATTATTATACTCAAGAAGATGTCGTCATCATTTAGCCATACAGTGGAGCTGCATGCCTTTGGGAAAGATTACGGCTGTGGTTTCCCCTTGCTCTCAGCCGTTAGCAGTATAAGCACAGGCAAGGTCGTTTTGATTGATGTTATAGGGCCAGATCAGCCATTCATCCAGAGTGTTGCCCGTGCAACTACTGAAACGGCTACTGCCCCTCTTCAGGAACCGCACCTTTATCTGGCCTCTCAACAGAAACCCTGCACTGTGGTTGCACCTACGGTACGACTATGTGTATCGCTGAGGCATGCAAGCCTCTCCACCAGCGGCAAGGTCCATGGTTCATTGGGGTGGGGTCTATAATATAACCCTGCATAATTTCTCTGAAATAGTAAAAAAAAAGAGGAAAAATTCTTTTATTTCTAATAGAGATATTTAAGAGACGTGTACATACTGCCTTATTTCAAATGTATATGATGATATCACATTACGTTACTACTGAGAATTCCATCATTCAGTGTGAAAAGGAGCAAAATGCTCAAAATAAATTCTTATTTACCAGAGGGCACCTATAAATGGGAATCGTTTCCATAAAGTATGGTTTGAATATCTCTTGCATAGCAAATATTAAAATATGATTGCAACGGAGTATGGTCTATCATTATTCCGTGTGCCATTCATCCCTTACCAAATTGTTTGACTGCTACTTTCCCTTGGTATCATACTCAATGTTTCTCAGTATTTCATGTGGGTAGTGCCAATACCCCGTGTTTTCCTTCATGTTTACCCTACCAGAAGCAGAAACGTTTTACGCATCCCTTCAGTTTGCGACGTTGTTAAGTGAGAACTGGATCAAATACAGTGTATTTACTACTTAAAGTATAAGCGATGAAGTTCGAAAGCGATATTTTATTCTAGATCTTCACAATAGTAACTGTTTCCTCACATTTTCGTGATGTATGGAACCCATTTGCAACGTCTCGTTACGGAATGTGCAGTCCAGGTGGTTGGCATCCGAATTTAGAAATGTATTTCAGGCAAGATATGATTTTACAGGTTCTCTTGTGTATCAGTATCTATCGACAATTAGAAGGAGTGCGATCATCAAGAATAGCATCTCAAGTAACGCCAGACATTCTGGATTGGCGACTCCATGGAGTGCGGCCGCAGAATTGATGGTCTATTGATAGCAAAATCGATTTTCAATCACTTAGTGATCATCTTCAGTGCTGTGGCGTACAAATTAAACTCATCAAGTTAATAGTAACCAAAACTGGTTACTGTTACTGGTATCAAGTTACTGGTATGAAGTTATCAGTAACAAAAACTGAGAAGGGATCGCTTCTCAGTTTTGGTTACTTTTAACTTGATAGCAGCGTCTATGAGCTTAATTTGTACACCACAGCACTGAAGATGATCACTATATGATTGAAAATCGATTTTCCTATCAATAAACCATCAATGTTAGGGCCAACGCTGACCTTCCTTTTAATTTCCCAGGTATTCTTCTGGTACTACACAAAATAATACACCCTTGGACAAGCTGTTTTCTCAGTCATAAGTTTACTCCAATATTAAGCACTGTGCACAGGAGGATTCTATGGTCATTTTCCACGCCACTTGACTAATCGTAGCTTTGTAGCCGCGTCTCAGATATCCTGCGGCTAGGAATGTTTCCACCCAGAGTCAAGGAGCAGTTGAGACTGTTGTACACTGAAAACAAACGAAGACACCACTGTAAACATTTTATTGTACCAATACTTAGCATACAGCTACACGACAGCCATAGGTAAGTATCCGACCAAACAACATAACGCAATATAGAAGAATACATAACATTACATGGATGCTGGTTGCTGATACAAGGGCAAGATTACACCAGGCTGGTCCATTTCTGGACACGAGGGCTTTCTGATCCATCTCTACCGCTGTCTGTCGCCTCAGTTGCTCGCCTGTTGCTTCCACGTTGGCTGTCTGCAGACTCGTAGTGTCGTGCTGACGCTCCTCGCTGCTCCAGCGTTGCACCGCTCGTGACGATGCACTTGAGGCCACCTCAGCGGACCAGCCGACGAGCAGAAGCTGGATACACCCCTCGTAGTGGACGGGAATACAGCGTAATTCCTGGTATAATCTCGCCCGCGGGAACTTTTCACAAACCCCCACCTCAAGTGAAAACACAATAACCACTGCAAGTACAACTTTATGAGAAAATAAACAATACAAATAAAAAGAAGAAAAAAGAGATACAATACAGCTGTCTGCAATCGAGGCACGGAAAAATAACGTAGACAGTTAGGGTGACTTTAGTGCGGTGTTTACTTGGGACACCTAGGCTAGGTACTCTCTTGCTGTTGGCACGTGATAGCAGCTACGGGACTCATAATGTGATAGGGCGCCTACCTAATCATACCAGAATTCCTTAGACATGCCTGATCTCCCTCTATCAACTTACGCTGGTTCGCAAAACTTAAGGAGGAAGGTAGCTTTCTCACGCCGTGTCACTGCCAAGCTCGATCAAGCTTTCACCATACTTAGAAATTGTACAGTACAGAGCAGAAGACAACTGAGATAAACTGAAATATTCAACGAGACCAACAGAAATTACACTTTTATTCAAAGATTTATCGCGATTGATGATGGTCTCCTGCACATTACAACAAGTGGTTCTTAATAGGGAGTGTGGTCATCACAGATTTCAATACATGCTCTGCAACGTGCTCCCATGTTGGCTGCGAGTTTGGTATGGAATTGTTGTGATAGAGCGTTCCATTGCTCCACCATTGAGGTTGACAACTGCTAGATGATCATTGATGGATGTGGACGTTCTGCAATATGTCGCCCCAAAGAACCCCACACGTCTTCCACCTGCGCACTTCATTGCAGTCGCTAACTGCCATCTATTAAAATGAAGTCAGGACCTATAGAACCCCTGAAGAGACGTACATGGTGATGGAGTAAAGTGACAGTAACGTTGATTGGTGAATGTACTGTGTTCAAAGATTTGGAGGTCCTTGTTACACCATAACATCCGGACCACCATATCGATCTTGGTAGATAATAGTCCCACCTCGCACCATATGAGCCTACGTGTAGCACTGTCTAAACATGATCGCTTTGGTGGTCCATGTGTTATACTGCGGGGAACCATAATGTTGGAAGGGCATACTGACCTCTAAATCTGTGAACACAGTACACTATCAACGTCGTTGTGACACTGTACTCCTTTCCCATTTCCATCTCTTCAGCGCTGTACTGTCTGCCTGACCTCCGTTTTTAGTGACGACAATGCGAGACCTCATCGAACAGCTAGGTGGAGGAATTCTTGGGATGAGAAGATATTCGGCGAATCTACTGGCTTGCGCGTTCCCCCAACTTAAATCTCATGAATCACATGTGGGACTCGTTGGGAAGACGTACTGCAGCTAGTTCACATGCACCAACGACCATCCAACACTTTTCAACTGCACTGTTGTGAGTCACTATGAGTGCAACTTAATACTGTAAACAGGTATGTTATATCAAGCACAGTTTCTTAAACATCTAGCAACTTTGAGTTCCCGTTTATGTAAAGAAAAGATGAACTGCTTTTCCGTGTGATGTACTGCTTTTTCTTCCTTTTATGGACGATACGACCGAAACAGGTAAAAAGTAAAGAATAATTTCTATAGCTGATGGCTAAAATTCAGTTCATGTTCATTATCTGCTTTAATGACTCATCTTCTTCCTGGTGCTTGTTAAATCCTTTAACCAACGCCACGAATGCCTCTAAAATAGAACTGACGAGATGAGAGTCAGTGACTTGCTTCTCCAACTTCTCCGTACCATATTCATCGGGATCGCCCTGGTCCTTCTTAACCCATCACCAGTCGCATTATCTGCCTGTCTTACATGTACTACTGGCGAGCTGAAATGCAGATATCTGGGTATCCACCTCACTATTGTGTATGTATTCCTACGTCTCCGCAATACCACACCTTCAAGATGGAATTGGCTATGCCCTCATTAGAAGTGAACAAACCTCACGCAAATAATACAGCCAGAGCGTCCAGCTCGTAGAAAAAGTACTTCTTCCTCAAAGGGGATAACACCAGAGAGGCATACGCCATTGGACGTCTACCTTGCTAGTCTTCCTGCAGGAGAACAGCTGCCTAGACAGCTAAGAAAGCATCAATTTGGACAATGAATAGCTTATCGAAATTAGGAATTGCGAACAGTAGAGAACACGCTAGGACTTCCTTCAGACCTTAAAGGCCGGTTGTTGCGACTTCCCACTTTTGATGGTATGTCCGTTCTTCTGTAGTTTATTCAAAGGCATGGCATGCTGTGCAAAATTAAGATAAACCTGCTAAATTACTAACCATACCTATAAGCGTGGCTATTTTGGCTCCCTACTAACTACCCCTAGTGACATAATATGCCCCAAAAACAGTTTCTTAGACGAATTAAAACTTTGGAATATGTTCTTCCCAACTCCTACAAATAATAACTAATCATTAAATAATGGTAGAAAAATTTAAACCTAATATCTTAAAACAATAAATCCAGCAACAGGAATAATACAATAGCACCAATTCCGAGGTCATATCTAAATACAAAAACATCCAAATCTGTGCTGAAAACTGTAACAGGTTTAGACACCTCATGTTTGGAGCCCTCATCCAATGAAATTTAGTAGTACATCTGCTTAAGATCCAATGTCGAGAAAATTTGCGCACCAGCAAACCAGCCAAAGCACGTATGAAAATCAGATAATGGGATTACCTTTTGGCTCAACTCCATTAATCGATGACTGGTCTAAATTTGACCCAATGTTTTATGTACCAGAAAACAGGTGTAGAATACGGAGATCTGGAGGGGTGGATGACATCTTGATTTAACATTTTCTCTGTTTCTCTATCTGAGTGCGACGTCAGGAGCTACGGGTCCGCTATAAAATGTAGTCATAACAAAGTATTTGAGAGGTAAATATATGGCGGGCGAGCGGCAGTGAGGTGGGTCAGCCCGTGGCCAGTTTGAGCAATGGGCCGGTAGATAAAGCGAGCAGGCTGTAGAAAAACCCATGCGGAAGGACGGCAAGCTTAAGGATCGAGTTACGTAACATAAAATATGAGAACTCGAAACTGCGGATATTAATCCAAAAGACTTCCAAGCGTGCTATGATAAATTTAAAGACAGTTTTGGGCTGTTGGCAGTGGGATGATTTCACTAAAATTGTTACAAAACGTTTAAAGTCAATAATAGTAAAACTAATTGGTATTCATGTATAAAATTGGTTATAAAATCATTAACGGATGTTACAGATACGCTGCATGTGTGTATGACACACAGTTGACCATATTTATTTTATTGCTGAACAAACACACAAATTGTTATAAACAGTTTTATAAAATTTTTAACTCTAATGCCACAACAAATGGTCCTTCCTATATTCACTAATGATTATCACCAGCATGAAGAATTTACTCAATAAATTTTCCTAATGTTACTCAAAAAGAAAATTGCTAAAATAATGCTTGTAAGATGGACGTTTGAGTAGAGTTTTCCACTTGACCATGGTAAATAAGGTAGTCAGTTTGACTATGTTCCTACAGTTCCGTTTTTACCATTTGATACTTAACTAAAACCAGATTTTCCGCTTTGTATAAAATCGAAAAACACACTACCAAAGTACAAATGAATTATAAATTCATGTCCCCTATGATCAAAATTAAAATATGTTAAAATTTGTGCAATTTTAAGACTGGTGGTCTGGTTGACCACTCTCCTTACTAGATTATGACTCAGCTCTGACTTTTTGATCAGCCTTCTGAGGTTTGTACACTATGTTTCTGATGCCAGATCTGCGCTTAGGTGGTGCACATACCATCAACATCTCGTGGGCTCCGGAACTTTTCTCTGGAAATTCTCTGACATTGGTCACTTACATGACTTTTTTGTAACAGATCTGTGTAACTCATTGGGGGGGGGGGTGTTACTTCCAAATTTACAGGAGACAGCTCTTTGTCCGCTTTTATGTCTGGCGCCTGCACTTCCTTTCTTAGTTAAGACCTGCCATTATAAATTACGTTCTGCGTATGCAACAATGCTTCCAGTTGCCAATCTGCCAGTCCAGTGCGTCACATGGCCTGGAGCTCTTCTTCAGTTCCGATTCTCACAGAATACTTACGAAGTACAACAGAAGCAGCAAAATCGATACCCACTACATATTGTTCAGTATTCTTGTATCAACACGTTGTTTCCTGAGAGCTGCTGGTATAGATTTTGTTGCTCAAAATCCATCAGTTCCAGGTAAGAAGGTGATTTCTACTCAGTGCTCTGTTGAACAATTTTGTTCTTGTCTGCATCTGCTTTGTTGTGGGATATCTGCCGCCAGATTTCGAGCATTCAATTTTTTATAATTAACTGTTCATAAAAGTTAGTAAGGATTACGATAGTAGGAAGTATTGAATGTACTTCGTTAATTAAATATAACTATGGTGACAGGTCGATGGTACTTACTGTGCTTATATTCCTACAGTCAGGGGCAGAAGAGACTGCTGCAAAGCTCGATGAAAGTCCCTCCACATGTTATTTCTCTTCGTGCTATTGACATAAATGTCCGTTGTGAGGAAAAATATCAGCGTCGATCTTGTCTGTCGGACGTTACTGAATATTTTAGGAAGGTATTCATTGATCAACTCCTCGCCATCTGCCGACAGCTGTCCTTAGTGGCCTTTAGCGTTTGTGGTAAGTCGCTTCAAGTAGTTATATATTTAATTTACTTATTTCTTCTTTAGAAAGTACTTTTAGACGGCTGGTTATTTCGTATTTTCCAAATCTGAAGTATTTGAATACAAAAACAGTAATTTGTTTAATATAAACTCTACGCTTGAATAGTCTGCCAACTTTGAAGCTTGCACAACTGTCGGTTTCCAGTTTATTAGTCCACCGCACAGCCAATTCCATTAGCAGCAATTAGCTTGCTATTGATGTCAAAACAATTCGTGGTTGTAACTCAGTGTCGATTATGTCCACAATATGAGATCCTGTACGAGTAACTGAATTCGATAATTCCCTTCGTACATTGGCAATGATCCACAAAGACGGCACAACCGTTCACGTGGCTTTCCCAATGAGATATTAATCTCGCTTTACAATTATAAGCTGCTCCCGGTAATTATTATTGCTCGAGATGAGAACTGAAAGCCTACTGTCACTATTAAATTGATGAAAGGTAAACTATGTGTTAAACAATGATTTTTAAGCGGAATGTAACAGAGATTGTAAATAGAAATGTAATGCCTTCAGTTGTGCATATAAAACGAAAATAAAAAGATATATATGGAGTAATAGATATGCGGGAAGAAAAGACGAAATACATGGTGAAAATACTTCTTACTCGTGTAGATATGCTACGAGTTTTCTTGTATGATTGGTAGCCATGAATACAAAGAAATGAAATTTTGGAAAAAATTATGACACTGTTGGTATCGATTGTCATTTAAGAGAGCTATATTTTACACAAAATATTGTATTATTTTACTGAGCTTGGAATCAGTAAATATGTATTTAGACATAATTAAATACAGTAGTCTTGTTGTCGATGACGTAAGGAAATGCTGATACGTCTCGTTAAAGAAACGTTCTTTTCTAGTGATGTATTTCATTAGTTTTGAGATAAAACCAGATGGACACTTCGAAGTTTTAAGTTTTAAGTATACTATCTGTATTTTGATATCTGAAGATGTTCATTATCTACAAGAAAGGTAAACCCTCAGAAAGCATGTATGGGATCTGTCAGAAAGATTTCATCCTGCAATTAGAAACCCGCACAGTCACAAGAGATGTAGTTAGAAAGCGAATAAGATGATATTTATGCTATAGTGTAGGTGCTAGAATCAAGTTCCTTTTGACTGTACTCATCGACTGAGTAATTCGCTGGTGTATTGGTGATAGGCCTTTTCCCCTATGGTATAGGAATAGTGTCTTTGACTACTAATCAAAACGTCCTGCATCATGGGTTCAAGCCCCATCATTGCTCAAATTTTGATTAAAAATCCTGAGGTGCTAGGGCGAACCCTTGGGGGAGCCCATTTTTCAAGATAAATGACTTGCTCTGTTTTTGTCCAATGCTAACCTTGAAGTAACGGTTGATTAACATATTTCCCATACGTTTCGTCAGTTTCTTACTTGGAATATGCTTTTTTAACTTCAGCAGGATTCCATCTAGCCACACAATGTCATATGCTGCTGACAGATCAACTAAGGCAATTGATGTCCTTAGTTACTTTTGGAATCCAGCCTCAATGCAGGATGTGAAGGCTAGAACCTGCTCACAGCAGCTCTGCTTGCTTCTGAACACAGTCTGATATATTGAGGTTATGTAGTTTATTATTTTTTTATTCTGTTATGGATGAGTCGTTCCAGTAGTTTGAAGCACACGCTCAGCAGTGCAATTGGCCGGTAACTTGAGGGTTCATATACTGGCTTTCCAGATTTGAGGGACTGCTAATGTGTATGCGATCTTAAACTGCTGAGGCACCCCTCTGGTCTTGAGTATATCGTTGTAGAACTTCCTCAATCAACTTCTTCCATGTTCCCCTATGTGTTTCATAAATTCAGGGAATATGCCATCCAAGACTGCGGCTTTTCTCATGTTCAGTGTTTTGATGGCCTCATTTATACATCATTCAGAAATGGATCTGATAGTGTGGTGTTATCATCGAGGTGCCTATTGACTTCATTCAGTTCGTTCTTTACTTTTTCTTTCATGGTCGTGTCTACAGGGTCCTTCTCTGTCCCTGATGTTATGTATAGTGGCAGATCTGATGTCGTTATCTTCGGTTTCTGATTGCAGACGTTGTTTGCAGTGCCAGGTTTTCTTAATCCCCATGCCTTCCTGCTTGAATAAGTGAAATTTAAACTAGATGTCAGGTCCATCTGTTTCTACTTTCTTGCTTCATTGAGCTGTTCTAGTATTATTTTACCAGTATAAGGGTTTTCAGTTTGTTGGCATTCTGCATACAAGTTTCCTATTGTGTTGTCCCAGCAAAGGATGTATTGTTTCCTGAGGACTCCGGGTATATTACGTTTGGCTGCACCATTTATGACTCCCACGAATCTTCTGCAGTTTTCTGCTTTTGGGGCTACCCACTGTAGATTACTGTCAACTTCCCATTTATACTGGTCCCAGTTAGCTTTCTTGAAATCCCATCTTGGCTTGTTAGTGGAATTTGTTATGGGTATCTTCAGCCTTGTTTTGATTATTGTTGGCTTCTTGGGAAGCCCTTTAGGACTTTCCTTGTATGACACAAGGAGAGTGTGTTTTCATCTGTCGAGAGGAAACACAGGTTAGGATTTGTGTCAGTGGGCCACCTAGCAGAGTGAAAGTTTTTGGATCTTTGACATCGTAGCCGAGATAGAGGTTTTCTCCTACTGCCCATTCCATTAATTTTTCTCCGTTTATGTCACTGTTTGTATTACCCCAGGTTGTGTGGTGGCTGTTAAAATCACCTAAGTATATGCACAGCTGGGGTACAGATGGCAGGCTGGGGTGGGCCACTGGACTTCCTGTGTTTTGTAGACTGAGTCCACAGTTAAAGCCACTCAGCTCCAGAGTTATCATTTCTGTGTCACGGATCACCTGACAACTCACTCCTTTAATATTAGAAACGCTGTTTTTGACGTAAGTGATAGAGCCATGTGTGGATGATGGTAGATATCCTATCATTTTGTAACATGCAGCCTTTCCCTTTGCTATATTGGCTTCTTTTAGATGGTCTGAGGCCAGTTTGTCCAAATAGTCACATTTGTCTTTTGTCAATCTTTCTTCATTGATTTGTAAAATACTATTACTTTGCCCAAAATTCATCATACTATTTGTCTGGCTCTGAGAAGAGCCTTTGTTGTAGTTTATTATCTGTGCTGTTGTCTTGAGTAGCCATGCGAGACTGATCTAGCCTGGCCGCCAGTAGTGTAGACTTTACGCCGTCCTGCCTTAGTAGTCCGTTGCCCAGGGTACGCCAGCTTGGAAGTTGTCTACATGTCGCTCCCCACTAAATGATGTAACAAATATTTGTCAGAAAGTTCACACTGAAGAGACATATCTTTCATGGAGAAAATACTTGAATGGCGTGATGTAAACTGTAGATCACTGGGATGTGGAAATGACAAGCCATAACAGGGAGTAGCAAGAACTCTGTTTGATTGCTGATTACTGTATTGTTTAAGTGTGTACAGAACATAAGTTACGGTGGTGTCAAATTAACCTCTTTTGCTATTCCAGGTATATCAAATGATATTTTCTGAATCCTAATGTACCATTGTAAAGAAGAGGTCATATGATTTCATGAACAAAAAACAAAAAGTGGATATGACACTGAAAAAATGTATGACAGGTGTCATTTTTGACCCCTTCCACTGTTCTGGTGTAAATATGTAAGTTCTAGGGTTTGTCTGCTTCACTTTGAAAACTGCAAATATTTCCGTTGAGCAGTCTGGTAGCTATGATTTTTCAACTACAGTCTTTTATATTGATATACGTACTAAATCACCTAGATTAAATTTCTGCTTTCATGAATCCACAATTTTGATATGATTGTATACTGTATGACGCAAAACATCAAAAACAAATATTGGTTTCATTTTTGCTGTTCGATGTATAGTTCGATACAATGCAAAGTCATTTGTAAATCAATATCCATATATTTCTATGATCTGTTACAATTAAAACAGATGCATGGATTTTTATCATTCTGCTCCGATGTTCACTTGTCTCACCGATCAGTATGTTCAGTAGTGGTGTACTCCATACTGCTCCACTATAGTCCTCAAATATCCATGATTAGTCTGAAGGTTTAAAGGACATCAATTTGGTTCCATTTGTAGTAATTGTTCAGACGTCCATGCAACTTCCTTCCTCATCTTTGTTTTCACAGGTAATTTTTCACAAATTTTGAGTATGTTGTAAGAGGTCCGAGCAGATGTAATACAGATGTAATTTTATGTAAGAGGTCCGAGCAGATGCAATTTCGATGTATTGCTCATGCGCTGCCTGCGATATGCAAGGTATAAGAGAATCGCTGACCAGAGAGCAGTATTGACTGTACGAACTGTGTAGCAGTAGCAGTAAGTTGTTGCCAGTGTGTCTGTCTGCTCTGGTCTGGTCTGGTGTATCTTATGGCTGGGCCGGTCGCGGTGCAACGATGCCGGAACCTGAGTATTATTGTATAAGGTAAAAAAGCAGCCTCGCGTATATCTAGTAATATTATGTAAACTCCCATGTATATCTTTTAAAAATGGCCTAATAATAACAAGCATTCATTTCAATTTAAAGGATTTAATATTTTTTTCAATGCATGATCATTCAGAATGATCTTACAGGGCCATGACGCAGCACTGCTGTCGTCCAAATTTTACCAGGTTGCTGAATTTATTTTTTATTACGAGGTTTAGGAATTTTTCTGTTTCGAGCTTATATTAAATGAGAAAAGAGTTTTGTGGGTACATTAAATGGGACCCAGTTTTGTTCTGAGGTTACACTAAAATTAGAATCATTAACCAAATAATATTTAATTATATATTTTTTGTGGGGAGGTTACACTTGGCGACATCCGGCCAGGATCGTATTTTTTTGTGAATCTCTGAGAAATAGTCATATATCTGCTCTTATTTACTTAAATGTAGTTTGCATCTGGCCCAACGCATTTACTAATTTGTCACTCTTTCTTTCACAGATCATCGGCAATTTATTGCTCTTTGTTGTAATTGTGTTTGTTCCATTTATGCTTCGTCTTTGTTTCATTTTTGTGCTTAATTTTGATTTGTGGAAAATGCCGCGAAAAACTGTTAACAGTACATCGCGATGTGCAATGAGTGAAATAGCCGACTCGAATAGCTTGACCGATAATATTTGCGACACTCAGTGTAATGATGATAATCCTCCATTTACAGACAATCAGTGCGTACCGACAACTAATATTGATTTTGATACTAATGATGAGCAAACAAATCCAATTATGTCCAGAGTAAATGTAACAATTGATGACGCGGCATGTTCCGTTACAATGAACGCTGCTCAGTTTGTCACACCTGGTTTGCAAAATTTTAATTGTGAGTAAATAATTGTTTCTAATGAAGGTGAACAATGCACTCGAAGTATGTCAGATTTGTTTGATTCCGATGCAGTGGCCAACAGTGCACATCCGATTGGCAAACCTTTTTGTGAATCACAGAATGACCAAATGGTTATACAAAACGTGACACATGCAGATACACCATCACACGGCACAGAAAATACAGCAGCTAATTTTGGGATGGATCATGTTATGGCATTATTACTACAACTCAATTAAAATATGACAACCAGAACAAACAACTTAAAGAAAATATCAAAGAACAACTTAACGAATCGAACAAACAACTTAATGGAAAACAAGACAACAATTTTAAACAGCATAGTGAACAGATTACAGCCATTGCCGTGCAATGTCATGATACTAAAGAACAATTACGTGAAGAAATCAAGGCTTGTGCTAGGAACAGTAGTGAAGAAATTAGATATGTGGCACAAGAATTAAATAATACACATGCAGCCACAACTAAATCACTTAGAGATGAAATTAGTGCAGTCGCTAAACAATGCTCTGAAAACGCAACACAGTTACGCTACGAGTTTAAATTAATGTCAGCAGAACTTTCACGCACGCTGGATGCGAAAGTAGACGCGAAATTTGACCAACATAACAGCCAATTTGACGAACGTTTTAATCAACACCTACAAAACAGTGAAACGCGTTACCGTAAATTTATACAGGAACAGAATAAAGTAAAGCGACAAGTCATGGAAACAATTACTGCACAGAGACACGAAGGTAAGCGTAAATTGTTTACGAAAGCAAAAACATACATAGACAACAATATTGCTACAGCATCAGACGAAATTAATGCTATCAAACAGTAGAACACCGAATTACATTATGAAATCTCTGACCTTAAAACAAAAACAGACACACACACAGGAGACTTTCAGACAGTGACCGACAGACTGGAGCAATTAGAACTAATACAGGATCCCGATGCAATCAAAGCAGACGTTAAGAAATTAAACAAAACCACACGTAAAATACAAGAACAAATTAATGCTTGCGATACTAAAAACGATGATCAGGTAAAAATACTGACTGAAAAATATGATGAATTGGACAGTCGTATTGATGTTATCGAAAGTAATAATGACACCAAATCAGACGATACGTCGCCAGTTTCGTTTAACCAAACAGCCGAATTCCAAAATTTACAGCAGACGATCAGTGAGATAGGTTCGTCCAATAATACATTACGAAGAAAATTGTCATCTTTACAGCACGAAGTGACGGAGATGAAAAATATTTCAGCCTTTAATACATCACAGCTTACGCCACTTTATGAACATTTGTCAGATTTACAAAGCCAGTATAATTTAGGTAATTTACAAAGAGTACGTGAGTTAGATTCCGAACAGTCACAGACAAATAGATTCTCATACAATCCTGAACCTGTTCAGACATACAGAGACGATAATTTTGATTACAAGCACTTTCTATCAGTGAGAAAATTTAAAGTATTTAAAAATGACAGAACGCAGATTCACCCATTGGATTGGATACAACAATTTAGCTTTGCTTTTCCACCGACTTGTCCTGTAACACACAAACTTGAATTTATTTGAAGTTTTTTGGAAGGCGAACCGGCAACTCGTATGAGACCGATCGCGAGACAATGCTACTCAGTAGAAGAATTTCAGAATGCTTTTCTGTCAGCGTATTGGTCGAAGACGGCACAACGCGGAATCAAGGATCAATTAATTAGTTTACCGAATTATGAGAACTCCAATTTTTCCACTGTCACGCAATTTTTTGAACACATGGTCCAACAAAATCAGTACTTAAGTGAACCATACAGTGAATCTTCACTTATTCAATTATGTATTTCTAAATTACCACGATCATTAAGAGTATCACTTTTAACAGGTCAGCAGAAAGAAAATATTTCGGCATTCAGAGGTCTGTTACAGCTTTTGGAAGTTCAGCAATCAGATTATTCCTTTATAAACAAAAATTTTTCACATAATAACCAAGGTCAACAAGGATACAGCAATTACGATCAACTGCGCTGTTTCAATGGCAAAGCTAATAGACGCTTCAGGAACGACAACCACCAGAATTTTAATAACAGACAAAATTTTAATTATCAGAATCGTCAAAATTATCAGCAACAGGAACCGCATTTTGGTAACAATAGAAGTTTTACCCAACAACAGCAACAAAACCAGCCGGTTAGCATACCTAACCAACAATGCAGTCTGCAGGGTCAATCAAGCTTAAATGTTTCGCCGCCTGCACGTGTAGCATCGGCTCCACCAAATAGTAACGCACCACAACAAGGAAACCAGTACGTACAGAAAACATCATTTCAATCCCTATCGCAATGCGCCATATAGCAATGACTATCATGACAGACGTAAAAATAATGGTCACAATTTTCACCATACGATTAATAACAGTTGGTCTTAACAGCAGCAAAATCATCCGCAACAACATATTATCATGAATGAACCAGACAGTAGATGTGATCCCGAACGTAATACGTCAGGAAGAAATAACAGAACAGTACAAAGAGTCGAAATACCACAGCATCCTCCCGCAAATGATAGCACGTCAGATAGAATTTGACTAGATACAGTACAGGTTGCATCTTCCAGCAACGCAAGCAATACTTTTGACACGCAGAATCTTGTTCACGAAAATGTTATTACTTTTGACGACATCCGAGACACTCTTTTGGAGGAAAGGCCAGTTATTCAAAAAACCATTTCACACCCTGTCATTGAAGTAAAGATTGGATCATGCAAATTTTCAGCAGTAATCGATTCTGGATCACCTATGTCAGTTATAAATGAGGAAACTTTCAACGAATGTAACAAAGAGAATACCTATCCTATATTACCATTAGGCAAAACTAAAGTAAAAGGAGCAGTACCTGGTAAAGGAGTAGTTGTAAAATTACAGACACATTTATCATTTTGTATTGCAGGTCATACATTTCACTCAAATTTTTGGATTGTTCCCTTATTGACAACAGACGTTATTTTAGGTACGAATTTTCTGGTACAACACGACGCAATTATTGACTTTCAAAATTCCTATTTAATGTTAAAGGATGAAAATGTACAACCGGCATTAGAATTTCAGCACTCTTTATCTGCAGAAGAACAAACAATTAATCGTACAGAGGTCATTTCCGCATCACGTAACATAGACTGTCATTCCACATTGTTCACAGATACGTACGTACCCAACTGTAATACTCCAGACGAAGCCGACTATGACGTTATGCAAATGATTTCTGATAAAGTTAATCAGAGCAGTGCAAATACAGACGACGAACGCACGCAACTGCGCAAAATTCTTTTACAGCAAGCTCCAGTTTTTGACAACGTCCCTGGTACCATGTCCGGCTTTATGTATGAATTTCAAGTTAAACAGCACGACACATTTAAAGCCAAACATTATCCCATTCCGTATATTCACAGAGAACAAGTTAAGAAAGAATTGCAAGCTATGCTTGACCAAGGAATTATTGAACCGGCAGTTAGTCCG
This sequence comes from Schistocerca serialis cubense, assembly GCF_023864345.2. Taxonomy (NCBI): domain Eukaryota; kingdom Metazoa; phylum Arthropoda; class Insecta; order Orthoptera; family Acrididae; genus Schistocerca; species Schistocerca serialis. The sequence goes on along the minus strand of NC_064642.1, from coordinate 478,462,871 downwards.
TACATAAACCCACTCCAAATTGTTAAGAAAAAGAATGGTTCACTTCGTCTCGTACTTGATTCGCGTCACATCAACGACATTATTATTAATGAAACAGATCGCCGACAGACACTAGTAGAACTTCTACAGAAATTTCATGGTACTGCTATTTATTCCACATTAGATTTGAGATCGGGATTTTGGCAAATTCAGCTTCATCCGAACTGCAGAAAGTACACGGCTTTTCTCTGTTTTGGTAACTGTTATCAATTTTGTAAATTACCGTTCGGTTTAACTATTTCTTCAGCAGCATTTATTCGCGGTTTGAATAGTATACTTCCGACAGAACTTAAAGACAGAATCACAACGTATGTAGACGACATTCTTATTGCAGAAGCTAACTGGTCTGAACACAATCTGATTCTTGAACAACTAGTACGAACTTTACGTGCACAACGACTCACAGTTAATCTCAGCAAATCGCACTTTGGGAAAACTTCTATACAATTTCTTGGACATGTAATTTCAGTAGAGGGCATTGCGCCTGACCCGGAAAAACTTCAAGCTTTACGTGACATTACTGTTCTTACGGCGAAGAAACAACTACGCAGCTCTTTGTGTTTAATTAACTTTTTTCGTAAATTTATTCATTACTCTGCTTTAGACACCCCTAGATTATGTCAATTGACGGGTAAAAACACTATTTGGTCCTGGGATAGCCAAGCACATTCTGAATTTGTGAAACTGAAAGAAGCTTTGTTGAACGCACCACTTTTATCACATCCAGATATTAGTAGAAAATTTTCCATTGCCACCGACAGTTCTAACACCCCTTTAGGCGTACACATTTTTCAGGAAATTGAAGAAGATGGTACTACAGTAATTAAAAACATTGCATTTGTGAGTCGCATTCTGTCACCTGCTGAACGAAATTATTCTGTTACAGAACTTGAAACATTATGTGTTGTATGGGCATTTGCGAGATTTAGGCATTATCTTTATGGAAGATACACTACCGTTTACACTGATCATAGAGCTATACAGTTTTTACTTTCCGCTAAATTTACAAACGACAGATTAAGCAGATGGAAACTTTATTTACAGGAATTTAATTTTACAATTGTTCACAATCCCGGTACACAAAATATTGTAGCAGACGCACTATCCCGTTCTCTCAGCAACAATCAGCAAGACATCGCAGCCAACTTCTGCAAAGCAAATTTCAGCGTCATGTATATTCAACATGTTGCATTTGAAAATTTCATTTCGTCGTCATTATGAGACATAGCACAAGAGCAGAGTAAAAACAATGTATGGAAAGAAATTAAACACCTTTGGCAAGATAGGAATAATGTTACCATTAGAAACCATTACACTGTACGCAATAATATTCTGTTTCGCCGCTCTCACCCTGACAGCAACAACTGGTTACTATGCATTCCTGACGAGCTTGTTAACAAATTAATTTGGTATACTCATTTAAGTTACGCACATTAGGATAATGATGAAGTTTATATATTTACTGTTAGTTAAGAAATGCTATGTAGTTATTTAAGTATTTGTTGCAGTTCGTTTTGACAGTATGTCTTATGTCGCATGGTATAATGACTGAAGGTTTTGGAAAGGACAGCTAGAGTACATATATATTGAGTACACATTTCATTACCTGTTAATTCGAAGTTCACTACTTTTCAGCATAATATGCGTTTCTTCTTTCAGCTTAATAATCCATTTTGTATTTTTTCTAGGAGAAACTGTTCATGAAATTAATGTGCTATAAGCAGTTAGTCATTAAACCTGTTCTAGTACTTGCATTTTTTTTACCCATTTGTGTGTGTCATTCATGAATGTGATCACATATATTCTACTTGTTTCATAACCTTGCTACAGCTGACTCATGACGAATGACGTTACCTATCCTCATTTGCAGCAATAAGTCAAAAGGAAATATTTTCATGCACCAGCAGTTAATTATCGATCCCAACGCAATGCATTGCTAGCACAAAAAAAATAGACCTTGAACAATAGTTACAGTGTTACATTTTAAATATGTCTTACGTCACTGGAATGATCAGTTCTGAGTAATATTGAATGATTTTTTTCTAATCACAGACATTGAATAATAGTTACAGTGTGTTACATTTTCAATATTTCTTATGTCACTTGAATGATAAGTTCTAAGTAATACTGAATCATGTTTTGTAATAATGCATAAATACTATGCCAATAAGTTCTGTAAATAATATTTTTGTTATACTCTATAAATGCTATGCCAATAATTAACTCTAATTTTGAATGATAGCTTCTGAATATTACTGAATAAGGTTTTATAAAAATATAAGAATACTTTGTAACTGGTCAATGAGTGCCAATAATTATTTTAAATATGTCGTATGTCACTTGAATGATGAAAAATGTTTTGTACTATTCAATACTTGCTATATGTTTAGTAACTGGCCAATGAATGCCACTGTTACTTATTTTAATTTTGTATTATGTCACCTACATGCTATTATATATGAATACCAGTAGCTTGATGCTACACTCATTAGCTCCTGTTTTCAAGGATGACTTATGATGGTTTGTAACTGGCCAAAGAGTGCCAATGATTACTATAACTAGAAGAATTATGTAAATGGTATGCCATTAATGAACTCTTGCTTTGAATGATCACTTTTAAATAGTGTATAAAAATGGTTTGTAACTGGCCAATGAGTGCCAATATTTACTGTCATCAGATGACCTATGAATAATATTCTGTAATACTCCATACATAGTACAGAAATATTTAGTAACTAGGAAATGAGTGCCACCAATTACTCAAATCGGTTGATAGACTAGTGTAATTCTCTATTATGACTAGCATAAGACTTAATGTCCTTCATCTTCTGACCTAATTACCAGAAATTACTGCAATATACGTTTGTCCTCTCTATCCTTATGATCATGGAGCACTATATTTGTTTTCTGCACTAATTCTACGTTGGTGAAAGAGTGTAGTGTTGACACATCATGGTGTCCACTACCTTGAACAATGCAGATGTTATTATGGTTCCACTGTTTGGTGTACCTAATGTACTACTAAACTGATAACATTGATATTCATACGACATTTCAGTGTCTTGGCTACACTTCAGGGAAGAGAACTTCAGATTGTCTAACTTGATGTTGCGCTTCTGTAGAAAGATACGGACTTTCAGTGCAGCTACGTGCAACCTACTGTGCTACAACCATGATGCAATCCTTCCCTTTCCTATCCTAGTTCTTGTAAAATGGTTAAAAAAAAATACTACAGTGCGTATGCACTTTATGTCATTTGTTAATATGTCTTGTACTCATTGCGTATACATTTTGTGATTTCTTGATATGTTCTGTACTCAGTGCATGTGCACTCTATTTCATTTCATGTTCTGCACTTTTATATATATATATATACATATATATATATATATATATATATATATATATATATATATATATATATATAAGTGACTGTAAACTTAGTTAATTAAGAAAAATTTGTTGCTCATGGCAAGTCCAATTGACTCACCATCACTGCCAAATATTTGCCCCCCCCCCCCACCAGTGGAGGGTTATGTAAGAGGTCCGAGCAGATGTAATTTTGATGTATTGCTCATGCGCTGCCTGCGATATGCAAGGTATAACAGAATCGCTGACCAGAGAGCAGTGTTGACAGTACGAACTGTGTAGCAGTAGCAGTAAGTAGTTGCCAGTGTGTGTGTCTGCTCTGGTCTGGTCTGGTGTATCATGTTGGCTGGGCCGGTCACGGTGCAGCGACGCCGGAACCTGAGTATTATTGTATAAGGTAAGAAAAGCAGCCTCGCGCATATCAAGTAATATTATGTAAACTCCCATGTATATCTTTTAAAAATGTCCTAATAATTACAAGCATTCAATTCAATTTAAAGGATTTAATATTTTTTTCAATGCATGATCATTCCGATTGTTGCAAAAGAAAAATCATTTGCTTCCTTTCATAAACAACAAATGTATAGGCCAGCATTGCATAGAGCTGTGCCCGAAAAGAGCTATTGTAAGAGCAGATAGTTGCCGACTTTATCGAGGTGAGAATTTTTGCTTTTTATTCAGAATGATCTTACAGGGCCATGACGCAGCACTGCTGTTGTCCAAATTTTACCAGGTTACTGAATTTATTTTTTATTATGAGGTTTAGGAATTTTTCTGTTTCGAGCTTATATTAAATGAGAAAAGATTTTTGAGTGTACATTAAATGGGAACCAGTTTTATTTTGAGCGTACACTAAAATTAGAATCATTAACTGAATAATATTTAATTATATATTTTTTGTGGGGAGGTTACAATGTATCAGTGAATATTAACACTTATTTGAAATCTCTGTTCTCCCATGAATAATGCTTCTTATCTCCAAAATCTGCATGCCAATGTCATCCAACCTGAAGTTACAATACAATTATGTGGGCGTGTTTCGTTCGTGAAGTTCTAGAACTACTGTATCCATAGTTATTATTATTATTATTATTATTATTATTATTCAGTAATACGTCTTTCTCGAAGCTCTAAAATGACTGGTACGATTTCATTTGTGTGAGAAGTTGTAAGATTCTATTATTTCTTTGCGATCGTCATAACACTCATATTGCTTTCGATTTCAGTCAGAATGTGGAAGGTATTACAGTAGATCATCGGAGAACATTTTATTTCACCTGCACATTAAGAATGTTTTAATTTTTATACGAATCATTTTATTAGTGACTTAAACTTCACAGTGTAGGTTTGGGTGTAGAGATTACACAACAGAATGGAGGAAAAAACATCACTAGAGTTCTGAAGATATTCAATATTTGCATTCTGTAAACAGTCCCGTTATTTTTGAAAACGTGCTTGAAATATTCTTGTTACTTTACAACTGCATTGTGCCTGAATTGAGCTTATTTTTTATAATGTCCACAGAGACTGTATTGTACTTGCTTCCTCTACTTGTTTATTAGTTGTAAATTATGTGCCAGAATCATCACAGTTATATAGTAGGTAAGGTCAAATTAGAGCACTCGGATTTCAGAGCACAGCTTCCTGAAGAACAGAAATGCTGTAACATCTGTAACTAAATTTCATCTTATGCGTATTTTCGGGTCGGAAATGGACGTAAAATAACGTTTAATTAGCAACACCATAATCTCATATATGACGGGCATCTCCATTCAGGAATGTAAAGGTGATAAACGTTATGGTTTGAGTACTAGAGGTGAAGGGTTGCTTATTCCGTATTTTATTAATATTCGACGACACATGGATAACCTTATGTAAGTTTGGCAGCCTGCAAGTTATGTAAACTAAAACTCCCCAGACTACACACGCTTTAGAAGCAGACTAGTTCGGCAGCCAAGAGACAGTCAAGATGAGGGAACTATAAACTCATATGCACTGTTCATCCACTCCGGCTGTACCACCTGTGAGCATGCAGATGTTACAGAGACTATGGCAGTCAACGGTGCTGCAAACAGCCACTAGTCAGACGTCTGCAACAGCGTCACACTGCTGAGCGAGGAGGTCAGAGGTTTAGCTGACTCTGTCACTATACCTGAACAAAAATAGATTAATAACTTGAAGTTGAATGTAACATTTCAGCGCAGTCCTGTGGAAACTACCGGTACTAAGACGACAGGAAATCGCTATTAACACTACCATTGCACAGGATACTGTCACGAGCTCTACAGACAATACAATCGCCGACGACGCAAATCTGAGCGTGAAAGTTTCCAAAATGAAGAAGAAAACAGCAAAAACGACGAAAACCGATATAAGAAGTGTAACGTGAAGTGAAAGCGTAAACAGTCTAGCAGGAAAACTGAAGTCGGTTTTGACACACAAAATTGCATACTAGTCAGTCTGTCAAAATACAGATTCTAAAATGGTAACACAGACGTTAGACAAAAATAAAAAGCTGGTGGTGCAAGGACGGTAATCGTGGAGGAATTCTGGATAAAAGAAAATTACTTCATTTGGCCATTGGTACCATAAGAGTTTTAGGAATAAAAGAGATGAAGATATGCAGTTTTTCTAGAAATGAAACAAATAAGAATCTTAAGCGAAATGGATGAGGGAAGAATGGGAAGGAAATGACATGGCCATTAGGAGGACAGCTTCAGTATATAGAAAAATAATACTGAAAATCTTCTGACAAAGCTGAAATCCCAAAAGTGAAACATGGCGGTAATTCAGTGATGTTTTGTACAGCCATACCTGGTTTCCGAGGGGCCCGAAAATTATTCAGCAGTGCCGCATTATTGTCAAGGTAATATGACCATCTTGGCTAATCAAGTCCATTCCGTTAGTATAATATTTGTTCCCCAATTCCAAGACAAGGCCCTCGTTCAGAAAGCCCGCATCGTTCAAGACTGGTTTTGTGTGCATGAATATGAATAGTCGCACCTCCGCTGTCTCCACAATCACCACATCTAAATAGGATTGAGCCTTTGTATTCCCCTTTGGAGAGAATGATGAGTAGCCGCACTGTATTTCCACTATCGTTACCTAAATTTCCACTACTTCGCAGAGGGTAGGCTTAATGGTAGTTGGGAGCTCCAATGTCAGGCGCGTAATGGGGCCCCTTAGGGATCTGGCAGCAAGAGAGGGGAAGAAAACCAATGTGCACACCGTCTGCATACCGGGGGGAGTCATTCCAGATGTGGAAAGGGTCCTTCCGGATGCCATGAAGGGTACAGGGTGCACCTATCTGCAGGTGGTCGCTCATGTCGGCACCAATGATGTGTGTCGCTATGGATCGGAGGAAATCCTCTCTGGCTTCCGGCGGCTATCTGATTTGGTGAAGACTGCCAGTCTCGCTAGCGGAATGAAAGCAGCGCTCACCATATGCAGCATCGTCGACAGGACTGACTGCGGACCTTTGGTACAGAGCCGAGTGGAGGGTCTGAATCAGAGGCTGAGACGGTTCTGCGACCGTGTGGGCTGCAGATTCCTCGACTTGCGCCATAGGGTGGTGGGGTTTCGGGTTCCGCTGGATAGGTCAGGAGTCCACTACACGCAGCAAGCGGCTACACGGGTAGCAGGGGTTGTGTGGCGTGGACTGGGCGGTTTTTTAGGTTAGATGGCCTCGGGCAAGTACAGAAAGGGCAGCAGCCTCAAAGGGTGCGGGGCAAAGGCAGGAAATGCGGGGGCCAAGCAGCAATCGGTATTGTAAATGTAAACTGTCGAAGCTGCATTGGTAAAGTACCGCAACTGTAAGCGCTGATAGAAAGCACTGAAGCTGAAATCGTTATAGGTACAGAAAGCTGGCTGAAGCCAGAGATAAATTCTGCCGAAATTTTTACAAAGGCACAGACGGTGTTCAGAAAGGATAGATTGCATGCAACCGGTGGTGGCGTGTTTGTCGCCATTAGTAGTAGTTTATCCTGTAGTGAAGTAGAAGTGGATAGTTCCTGTGCATTATTATGGGTGGAGGTTACACTCAACAACCGAGCTAGGTTAATAGTTGGCTCCTTTTACCGATCTCCCGACTCAGCAGCATTAGTGGCAGAACAACTGAGAGAAAATTTGGAATACATTTCACATAAATTTTCTCAGCATGTTATAGTCTTAGGTGGAGATTTCAATTTACCAGATATAGACTGAGAGACTCAGATGTTTAGGACGGGTGGTAGGGACAGAGCATCGAGTGACATTATACTGAGTGCACTATCCGAACTCTTCGACTCTGTAAGCGCAGAACAGGGAATCAGTGATCATAAGGCCGTTGCAGCATCCCTGAATATGGAAGTTCATAGAAATATAAAAAAAGGGAGGAAGGTTTATATATTTAGCGAGAGTAATAGAAGGCAGATTTCAGACTAACAGATCAAAACGAAAATTTCTGTTCCGACACTAACAATGTTGAGTGTTTATGGAAAAAGTTCAAGGCAATCGTAAAATGCGTTTTAGACAGGTACGTGCCGAGTAAAACTGTGAGGGACGGGAAAAACCCACCGTGGTTCAACAACAAAGTTAGTAAGCTATTGGGAAAAGCAATGACAGCTTCACTGCAAATTTAAACGCGGCCAAAACCTCTCAGACAAACAGAAGCTAAACGATGTCAAAGTTAGCGTAAGGAGGGCTATGCGTGAAGCGTTCAGTGAATTCGAAAGTAAAATTCTATGTACCGACAGAAAATCCTCGGAAGTTCTGGTCTTACGTTAAATCAGTAAGTGGTTCGAAACAGCATATCCAGACACTCCGGGATGATAATGGCATTGAAACAGAGGATGACATGCGTAGAGCTGAAATACTAAACACCTTTTTCCAAAGCTGTTCGCCGGCGGCGGTGGTCTCTTGGTTAAGGCGCTCTGTCCGGAACCGCGCGACTGCTACGGTCGCAGGTTCGAATCCTGCCTCGGGCATGGATGTGTGTGATGTCCTTAGGTTGGTTAGGTTTAATTAGTTCTAAGTTCTAGGGGACTGATGACCACAGAAGTTGTCCCATAGTGCTCAGAGCCATTTGAACCATTTTGAACCAAAGCTGTCTCACAGAGGAAGGCCGCACTGCAGATCCTTCTCTAAATCCTCGCACAAACGAAAAAATGGCTCACATCGAAATAAGTGTCCAAGGAATAGAAAATCAACTGGAAACACTCAACAGAGGAAAGTCCACTGGTCCGACGGGGTACCAATTCGATTCTACACAGAGCACGCGAAAGAACTTGCCCCCCTTCTAACAGCCGTGTACCGCACGTCTCTAGGGGAACGGAAGGTTCCAAATGATTGGAAAAGAGCACGGGTAGTCCCAGTCTTCAAGAAGAGTCGTCGAGCAGATGCGCAAAACTATAGACCTATATCTCTGACGTCGACCTGTTGTAGAATTTTAGAACATGCTTTTTGCTCGCGTATCATGTCGTTCTTGGAAACCCAGAATCTACTCTGTAGGAATCAACATGGATTCCGGAAACAGCAATAGTGTGAGACCCAACTCGCTTTATTAGTTCATGAGACCCAGAAAATATTAGATACAGGCTCCCAGGTAGATGCCATTTTCCTTGACTTCCGGAAGGCGTTCGATACAGTTCCGCACTGTCGCCTGATAAACAAAGTAAGAGCCTAAGGAATATCAGACCAGCTGTGTGGCTGGATTGAAGAGTTTTTAGCAAACAGAACACAGCATGTTGTTATCAATGGAGAGACGTCTACAGAGTTTAAAGTAACCTCTGGCGTGCCACAGGGGAGTGTTATGCGACCATTGCTTTTCACAATATATATAAATGACCTAGTAGATAGTGTCGGAAGTTCCATGCGGCTTTTCGCGGATGATGCTGTAGTATACAGAGAAGTTGCAGCATTAGAAAATTGTAGCGAAATGCAGGAAGATCTGCAGCGGATAGGCACTTGGTGCAGGGAGTTGCAACTGACCCTTAACATTGACAGATGTAGTGTATTGCGAATACATAGATAGAAGGATCCTTTATTGTATGATTATATGATAGCGGAACAAACACTGGTAGCAGTTACTTCTGTAAAATATCTGGAAGTATGCGTGCGGAACGATTTGAAGTGGAATGATCATATAAAATTAATTGTTGGTAAGGCGGGTACCAGGTTGAGATTCATTGGGAGAGTCCTTAGAAAATGTAGTCCATCAACAAAGGAGGTGGCTTACAAAACACTCGTTCGACCTATACTTGAATATTGCTTATCAGTGTGCGATCCGTACCAGACCGGGTTGACAGAGGAAATAGAGAAGATCCAAAGAAGAGCGGCGCGTTTCGTCACAGGGTTATTTGGTAACCGTGATAGCGTTACGGAGATGTTTAGCAAACTCAAATGGCAGACACTGCAAGACAGGCGCTCTGCATCGCGGTGTAGCTTGCTGTCCAGGTTTCGAGAGGGTGCGTTTGTGGATGAGGTATCGAATATATTGCTTCCCCGTACTTATACCTCCCGAGGAGATCACGAATGTAAAATTAGAGAGATTCGAGCGCGCGGAGGCTTTCAGACAGTCGTTCTTCCCGCGAACCATACGCGACTGGAACAGATAAGAGAGGCAATGACAGTGGAACATTAAGTGCCCTCCGCCACACACCGTTGGGTGGCTTGCGAAGTATAAATGTACATGTAGATGTAAAAAGAATGGTATAAGATTCCTTGAAAACCACGCAGGACCTGTGTTTATCGAATGGCTCTGAGCACTTATGGGACATAACATCGGAGGTCATCAGTCCCCTAGAACTTACAACTACTTAAACCTAACTAACCTAAGGACATCACACACATCCATGCCCGAGGCAGGATTCGAACCTGCGACCGTAGTAGTCGCGCGAATCCGGACTGAAGCGCCTAGAACCGCTCGGCCACCGCGGCCGGCTGCATTTATCCATTCCGAGACGACTGGAAGCTGTTTCGAATGCCAACGGGTTTCCTGTACCGTATTAAACGTTATGGTGTGTTCTGTTTTTGGTGTTTCCACACTTTTGTTCACCCCCTGTAGCTGTGCGTAGGAAGAGAGGGTCTAATTATGTGATATGAGAAGAGATGCTTCTCGATTTCAGTGACCCGGTGATTCAGTACTAAACTCACTGACGGATAAGACCTTTGGGAGATTTCGAGAGCAGACAAGACAGAAAGAATATACAAGATTTCTGTTGTCGTTCGTAGAAACAATCAATCAGACATGTTAATGTTTAGCGTAGAATGTAGGAAACACGAGCACAACTCGATAAATAAATAATACAATCCAAGCAATCCCTAATAACGCAAAGTCAGATAAGTACTACAACCATCGAAAAGTCAGTTTGGCCCATCGTTCATGCAAGTTTATGGTCAGATTGTTATACACATTTATGTAAGTTTCTAGTCAAATTATTATACAGAATTATTGAAAATAAAACTGAATATTGTTAGAAGACGATGAATTTGACTTTAAGGAATTCTAAGACATCAGCCAACTGTGACGTTACCCTTGGTAATCGTAACTTGTTTCCATACGAGCCATCCAGTTAAAAAAAAACAGCATCCGAGGATGTAAAGTGGTGCTCAATGATTAAAATCCTCATAAAAGTAGGTTCACACTATTGGAACGATGGTTGATGTGCGAGGGTTAGTAGTAAACATTTAGCTAGCATCTCAACAAATAATGTTATACAGTTAACTTTTATAAGAACGTGGGCTGGCTTCCGCGGCCGGTGTCATAGTGATTAAAATTCTTCTGGGTATCATGCCGCGTCATTGCTAAAAACAATAATATTATTATTGTCTTTAGCAATGGCGCGGCGTAATAGGCAGAAGAATTTTAATCACAATTAACTTTTACTTTACGGGTCAGTGTCTGAAGTTCTGATGCACACTGAAATTGTCGCGGCGCAGTAGCGCAACTTAGGAACCGAAATAAAGTGGTACGGACTCTTACAGTAAATCATTTCCGCATTTCAAGGGGAAAAAATACAATAGGTCGTGCAAACACTTCCCATAGGGGTCACTGAAACCTATATGACCAAGGACGACGCAGCAGACGATCTTCATTTGAAGAACCTACAGTCGCGAGGGAATTGAAGTCCGTGACTCTAACCAATCAAGGCGATAATGGACAAAGAAAGTTGTTTACAGACCAGTCTTCAACTTCTTACACGAAACGTTTAACATGAAAAAGCTCGTCGATCGCTGGGTTCCGCTATTGCTCGCACTCTTTGGAAAACCTCGCCGAATTGAGGCAGCAGCAGAAATGTTACAGCTCTGTCAGGCAAATCTAGGTGATTTCTTCAGCCGCCCAAATGGTCATGGACCAGTCATGGTGTAACACTTTGAGGCTATAATTTAAGCAAGAGGGATCTAAGTTTGCTTCTCTTACGTTCAACGTGTGTGTAGAAGAGGTCGTAATGAAGGAAATGAACAGAAGATTCATGCATGGTGAAGTGATATCACATAGAAGATACGTAGATGACATTGCTGTTCTTTTTGAAAGAGAGGAAAAATTACAGAACATGTCGAACGGACGTATAATCTACCGAGTATAATGTGTGGATTGGGAACATACCCAAGAAAAACGAATGAACCGAGTAATGTAATACATATAACAGACCAATATTATATCAAATTTGGGACCATTAGTAGGTGAAGAGATTTTGCTATATTAGAAGTAATATGACATGTAATGGCCGAGCAAGAAAGAAGGGAAGGAGCAACACAATCTAGAGGAAGGGACTGGAAGACATGTGTCAAGACGTCTCAGAACAACTTTCATGGTACTAAAGAAAGCGGAAGAAGATCAGTGTCGTAGTTGGAAACAGACGCTGGAATACAGCTGACAAATAATTAAGGCCATCGTGACAAGTAGCATCAAGCCTGTCAGAAGACCAGAGAATCCACGGAAATCTTAGTAGTGAATTGCAGTCCAATTTCAGTTAAACGACTGTTCGCCACCACAAATGCAGAAAAAGTTTGATTTGTGATTTTACTTTGAGGAGTGATTGCCAAGCAGCTATAGCTTCAATGTGTGTAGTTGTAAATATGTCGATAGCGAAAATTTCAGTATTGATGATTTAATTTTACTTATTACAAAAGCTGTGGACAAAACTGTATTGTATTACCACGAGCGGGAGCATAGTAGGGGATGTCCTACACTTTACGTTTAATAAGGACAGCTATATTCTCTGTAAAACAGTTTTTCAGATGGAGATGTGTATGACAAACTAGTGGGCGCTCTCCAATTCCGTGTGTTAGTCGCACGTGCCCTACGCAGCAGTCAGTGCCAGACACGCACTGTCGTGTGCGGCCTTATAGTTTCACGAGACAAATGCTGGACGGAATCCGGTCCGCCGCCTTATGGGCCGGTCGATAGTGGCGTGCGCGCTTGTTACGGCAATTCTCCGAAGTGGCCTTTGTGCTTCGATTCTGTTGTGGCTACGGGGTAGAAGGAATACGCTTTGTAAGACGCCTTCCTCAATGGAGCCGCCGCCAGTATTCCGTGCAAAATTCGAGGAAGCTATGACGTGATTCATTCATGCAAGGAAATGGCAGTGAATAGATGTCTAGCATAGCTTACTCCGAAAAAGGCTAGAAGAAATTCTTATTAACCTTTTTGTAGACTACACTTTATATTTGTCTTTTGCTGTATACGTTCTTGACACAGAATAACTCAGGGCGTAGTGAGGAGAAGTTGGGGAGAGGAGGTGTCAGAGGGCTCTTAAGTCACTTACCGTAATTTCGTCTGTATACGACTGCTGATTTAGTGAATACATCGTAATTGTTTAGTCAAGTTCCTCTTGCTTCACGAAGGAACAGAGATGAGAGGACGTGAGTGCATAACGCTTAATGCTCAAATGAAGGAAAGAAATCTGTCAACTGACCATTTGTGACTCTTAATTTTCTTTTGGACCTGTCGAAATTAAGCGGCGATGATACCTTCTTTTTTTCGGCAATCAAGATACGGAACCACAGCAGCATGTCGTATCTAAACTACCTGTTTCGGTCAAACAACAAACAATCATTGGACACAAAAACTATAGTAATTGCAGTACAATCAAGAGCATTGGTATCTAGATAAACGTCATGCGTTAATGCTTTGAAATGAATAAAAGTACTTGATTAATATGCCAGCTAATCTGTTAACAGAGCATATTCAGGCCACGTGCTTCACCCTGTTAACGTACTGCCTGGAGCAAAAATCAAGTATCTTACTGTTTTCTACCGTTTTGATGCAGTTAATGTGTAACGATGATCCAGATACGCATGAAAATGGTGGGGTTCATGTCCTGTAATTAAAGTAGTTTTTTTACACATGTGCGCGGCCGGTCGTTTGACCAAAACTGGTAGTTCTAATAAACTGACAATGAAACGTAGTGTCTAGTCACCATTTTTCAAACAGAATGTTCATCATTATGTAGATACAGGGCAATGACTTGAAAGTCTGGCATCACTACACTACGAAACAATGTCCAGTGGTTGCCTACAGTACAACTCTATACTTCACACGAACGGCAAAAGTCTGTATACCTTCCTATTCATTAAGCTTTTAATATAAAGTATCGATATAGACTGATTTCATTTTCAGAGAACAAAGGTTACACTTCATGCTTCACTGAATATTCGCTAGCAGAAAGCGTGGAAATTATTTTCAGTTGTTTTTCTATTTGTTCAAAAAATGTTCAAATGTGTGTGAAATCTTATGAGACTTAACTGCTAGGATCATCAGTCACTAAGCTTACACACTACTTAACCTAAATTATCCTAAGGACAAACACACACACCCATGCCCGAGGGAGGACTCGAACCTCCGCCGGGACCAGCCGCACAGTCAACAACGGCAGCGCCCTACACCGCTCGACTAATCCCGGGCGGCTTCTGTTTGTTCTCCCTGTTCTTTTACTGTACGAGACAACAAATAATTCTGCGTTCGTGAGTTCACCACAGTAATCTGACGGAGATTAGTCTCAGGTTATCGTATCGCCCCTAATTAATTATTTCTTCACAAAATACCAATTAACAAACATGTAGTTGCGGCTCTGGTGAACTAGCGAAGATTCAAACCGACGCCGCAAACTCACAAACACAGACAAAGTGGAGAACAACTGACCTTACAATACTGTACTGAAAGCTCATGGCCAAAGCTATACTTGCTTTATTCCATAGGGCTACGCGCAGTTTTCTAAAGGAATCCACCCCGCAAAAGTATTATCTCTTGATCGATGATAGCAGGTTTTTCCACTGCTCGGACAATGCCACCTGCTACATCGTCATTTACAGTAGTCGGCATGTAACGTTTAAGGTTTAAAGTTGCGACGTTGTCGCTACAGGTACTGTCTGCAAACATCCACCAAAGCACTCCACTCTGCGTGGCGATAGCAAAATCCTTTAGTCTACATCGCCTGACCGAAAATACGTGGATTTCCCTATGTACTACGGAATTTGCCGCTAGATGTCACGAGAGTCGAATCCACCAATATAACAGGAAAATGTAGGGTGAGATCCTGTTGTCAACAGAGAATCAGTTACAACAAATTGTGTCAGTCAGGAGATGTCAGTGATTTCTAATGTGACCTAGTCATTGGATGTAATCTGAGTAACAAATCATTCAAGGACATTTAAAACCTTCTAAAACTTCACAAGTCGACTTTTTGATGAAGTGATGGTAAAGTGGAAACGTGAAGGAACATGCACACCTTAACCAAGACCTGGGACACACACGTACTGACTGACTGGGAACATCGAGCATGACGGAGGGTGATTGTAAAAAGGCGTGAAATCAGAGGAAGGAATCGCTCGTAAGTTACCAACTGCTACCACCAGTCCAGCTAGAGCCAACGAGAGTGACTGGGGAGTTAAAACGAATGGGATAGAATGGTCGAAGGGAGGAAGGAAGATAATACTTCAAAGCCCCATCAACAATGAAGTCATTAGTGACAGAGCACAAGTTCGGATTAGCCAAGAACTGGGGCAGCTATTGTCAATGTCATTTCAAAGAAATCATCCTGACAATTTGCTTTACCGATTTAGGAAAATCACGGAAAACCTAAATGCCGATGGCCGAACGGGGATTCGAACCGTCGTCCTTACAAATGCGAGTCCAGCAGTGTGATCATGGTCCCTCATACGCCACACTTCACTGTAGTTAGTTCTAAGTGACACTTGACGTGGTGTAGAGAGTGACGGCACTGGACAGTGGATAACTGGAAAAAATTGATTTGAATGATGAATCATGCGCTATATTCTGCAGCAATCCCATGGATGGGTTTGGGTTCAGCGAGTGCCTCGAGGACCTTACCTGCCTTCATGCATTGTGTCAACTGTGAAGTCAGAGGAGGTAGTGTTACGGTGTGCGGATGTGTCCCATTTGCTGTGGTCCCGTAATCGCCAACGGCCTTGCCGCAATAAAAACACCGGTTCACATCAGATCACCCAGGTTAAGCACTGTTGGGGCTGGCTAGAACTTGGTTGAGTGACCGTCCGGGTCTACCGAGCGTTATTGGCAAGCGGGGTGCACTTAGACCTTGGTAGCCAATTGGGGAACTACTCGATCGAGAAGTAGCGGCTGCGGTCACGAAAGCTGACAACGGCCTGGAGATTGGTGTGCTGACCGCATGACTCTCCATATGTGCATCCATTGACGCCTATCGGCTGACGATACAAGGGCTGTAGATCGGAGCCGTTGAGCGTACCGGAGCCTGTTTGGACAGAGCTTGGTTTTGGTTGTTTCGTCGCCTTATTAAGGTTAAGAAAACGCTAAATGCGGAAGGATGTAAACACACTTTCGAGCACTGCGTACAACAGAGGAACAGGAAATGATGATTGTATCAACAAGGCAAAGCACTCTCACGTAAAGCAGTACTGTGAGGAAATGGTCTGTGAAATGGATTAACTCATAAATCCGACCTGAACCCAACTGCACCCTTTGGGATGAATTAGAACATCGGCATCGCTCCTGACCCCAGCGTTCTACGCCACTACCTTCTATGTGTTCGAATCTGGAGGAAGAATTGTTAACATTTTTCAAAAGGGTTCAAATGGCTCTGAGCACTATGGGACTTAACTTCTGAGGTCATCAGTCCCCTAGAACTTAGAACTACTTAAACGTAACTAACCTAAGGACATCACACACATCCATGACCGAGGCTGGATTCGAACCTGCGACCGTAGCGGTCGCGCGGTTCCGGATTGTAGCGCCTAGAACCGCTCGGCCACACCAGCCGGCTGCCATTTTTCGATAGAGACCTCACTGAAAGGGACACAAACAATCCGTCATGAAGGAGAAGAATGGGCACACCCCTTATTAAAGTCTAGTATGAGGAGTCCGGATAATCTGATCAGATACTGAGTATTCTACAGAAACGACATTCAAAATATAAAGCGCCTAGTCGACATAAAAGTTTTCTGGGTATAGTACCGCGTCATAATGTAAAAACTACTGCTGCTGGAGAAAAAAACCGACGTTTCGCCCACGATTGCTGCGCCCTTCTTCTGGGTTTAGAAACGTTGGTTTTTTCTCCAGCAGCAGTAGTTTTTACATTATGACGCGGTACTATACCCAGAAAACTTTTATGTCGACTGACTCTGGCCGCGGAAGCCTACGCAATTATAAAAAGCGCCTACTTTATACAATTCTGTAGCGTCACTGAGAATGTCCAAAATCTGAGGTATGGCCGGAGTTTTTTTTTTCTTTAATTGATGATTTTTCGTCCGTGAGAAATAGTTTCAAATATATTTTATCTTATCTTAAAGCTTTTGAACTCATTAAAATTTATGTTTCTTTCCTTACTAAAATACACTTCAGCAACGGATCTTTCCAGATTTTCTTATCACAACATTGCGTTTGCTATGCTTTCCCATTGTTTCTGTGTTTAACTCTGTGACATCTATAAAAATTACATAAAAATTCTACAATTCATCTACAGTACTGATCCCTGTAGTGCCAATAAGAATGTCAAACACTTCAGTAAATTTTAATAATGGCCTGAGTAACGTATACTCTAGAAGCAGTCGAACTTTATTAATTGGGGAAGTTTCCTGTTTAGGAACTGGCTGACACAAAAGCTTTTGTAAGTGAATTGTCAATGCAGTGGGAGTCGACAAAGCCAGGCTAACACGGTTGTGTTGCTTGTCTAAGCAGTCCATGCCACTCATTGTCAAATGCCAATTACAGGACTGTAGAATCACAAACTGAATTCAGTTTGTAATAAGAAGTAGTGCATTTCATTTCAGTAATGGTAATCAGTCCTGAAATGTGATAAAATTATCAATAGCAGCCATATTGCAGTTACTACTTCCAAGTAATTTACTCCGGATAGAGTAGTTAACTATGATAGTCGGTAGAAAAACTGTTGATTTTCTGTCGTAAAAGATAAACCGGGAATTGCGTTATCAAGAGGAGCAGACTAGCTGAAGTGCTTCCCGTCACCAAAGAACCCGAGTTCAGGTCATATTAGTTTCATTGTTCGTCTAGTACAGTCTTCTACCGAGATTGAATCACCGCTCGCAACGACAACTAGAAAATTAGTTCCTTTGGGAAAGGCTAACCCCTAGAAGGAGTAGAGCCGCACTCACTTACCACATCTTTTGTGATGGAAGCCAAAAGCCAGAGGATGGCAATCTCCCTCTACATTTATACGTATACCTCAGCTCTTCTGGAAGTAGAACCTCCACTGAGTCATTTTCATCAGAGACGTAATTAATACACACTGGTAACTTTATTACGGAGGTAATTTCCTGAACGAGGAATAGCAAAAAGAAGGACAGTGGAGTCTTGTAGTTGCTCGGCGGATTAGCATAATTGTAGCTGCAGAGTGAAATTACCGCAGACGCCGTACATTACTGGTCAGCAGCGGGACCAGAAAGCTGCGGGAGCCGACGAACGCGGCAGCTGCAGTTCCCGCGCCGGCGAGGAATCAGCGGCGATGACGAACTAAGAGCCGACGTCACTGCAGCGCGGGTAGTATATCGTGGTAACCGTAATCAGCGCCGACGGCGCGCATTGGAAGGAAAGGCCCCTCCGGTGCGCCGTAATAAGAGCCGAGGGCGGCGCAACCAGAAGGAACGGCCGCGTTATGAATTCCTGGCGCGCTATTGTCGCCCTGCCGTCGCCGCCGACGCCGACGCCGACGCCTGCTGTTCCAGTCCAGTCCGTTGTGTCCGCGCACTAGTGAAACCTCATTTCCCACGTCAGCGCATAAATATAGTGTTCCCAATGAAAAGGGTACACGAAATAAATTTAAACTACGT
The DNA here is from genome assembly GCF_023864345.2 of Schistocerca serialis cubense. Taxonomy (NCBI): domain Eukaryota; kingdom Metazoa; phylum Arthropoda; class Insecta; order Orthoptera; family Acrididae; genus Schistocerca; species Schistocerca serialis. The sequence continues at coordinate 478,444,202 of NC_064642.1, read as the reverse complement.
AGTCATCCGTAAAGCACGGCGTCATTCTGAGGTTATTCACAGTGAAATTGCTGGTTTTATGACTGATGGTGAACTTGAATTGTACGAGGGTCATTGACAAATTGGTCTTGGGAAAAACTGGTTATAGGGCAAGTTTGGTACTTTTATGGCTTTAAGATGGCATCACTGGGATGAGCCCTGATCAGCTGATTGAACCGTGAATTTACTTACAAAATCTTTTCTTAAAGAATTAACTTTATTTACCAGCGATTTATCAAGAACATTAACACATTTAATCACACTATGTGGGCGTCGAAGTAGTTGCCAAGGAGTGACTGATGAAAATGAAATTACCTTTACCAAATGGGAATTTCATTCGTAAAAGCCTTTTCAAAAACAGATTTAAAATTTATAATCAGAAAAGCACCCTCGAAATATCAAGTTACAATTTTATTTAGAGGCAGAAAGAACAATATTGACAGTATGAGCTTCGGGCTGAGAAACTTGCCGCTCCCTTTCAACACGGCCGTAGTCACGACCGCTCAGAAAAACCTCTGAAAGACGACACTGGTGCAAATCTGCAACACACCAGATTACTTTAAACTAAAAATTTCAACAACTCATACAAACGTATTAACTATGCAATCCGTAAGAGGGATGGAAATGGTACAAACACTCACACTAAGAAATTATTTGCCACCGAAACTGCGATTTGTTTTTAAGAGGACTCTTATGGTGGAAGGGTGGCAACTTTATGAAACTGACTATTTAAATGAAACCCATGAAATTCAGACTTACATAAATGTACACCATGCTCTACATTACACATATACCGCCTCGCAAGATGATAGGCAAGATAAAAATATATTTCAAGAATTCGGCCTTTATACCTTAATTCTATAAATTCGTTAACACCGAGTCCGACAAACAAGACAGAGGCAGCTATTAACGTATGCCAGTCTGACAAACAGACAGACAGACAGACACTAACTGCGTAACCAATGCGGACGAGAGACAGACGAGCAAGCTGGGGACGAGTGACTGACCAAGAAAACAAGTAGAATTTAACAAGTAAATGAAACAACATATCAGCTATCACTTAACTTCTAATAGACGGCGATGTCTGGTGAAGACACCCCCAAAGTGCTCTCCCGAACCGTCCGCTGCCAGCCGCTTCAACGGACGCAGGAAGGCGCGCCGATCTCCCGTCTCACGGCGTTGCAGCTCGCCCCGGACAGACCGATGTCGTGGGTTGACTCCTGTTGCTCTCGTGTCGGCCGCGAAGCCGCTACCCCTCGCTATACGTCGCGGCCCACTGGCTGCCACGTGGCGACCTCACATGCGCTGACGCTCAAGACGGACAAGGCATCTTGTGTCTCAGTGCACGACCGACGAACCGATCGATCCAACCGGCCTTAAAGGTCGATCCGAACGACAGACATCCTGGCACTCCAGACGGCAGACCGACATTGACTAAGCGATACACTCGACCGGACCCACCCCTGCAGAGGAAACATGCCCTCAGTCTACCCGACATCCCTGCCCCGGGAAGAGACCGACCTAAGACCGACCAATCCAACTGCCAATGTCCATTGCCTGAACAAACTCGACCAGAGTGACGGCCTAACACATGCTACCACTCCGGACGACAGATAGACACTGACTGTCCCACACTGACCCGGCTGATCAACTGACCGACTCGCCGAGACTGACAGACTGACCCAGCCTCACTCGGACTCCAACTGACCGACTGGCCGAGACTGACAGACTGACCCTCTGCCGAGCTCATAGCGCCCCTTAAATGCACGTGAACAGGCAACCTTTCCCCTTTTCCACCAGAGGGAGACACCAAAGGTGCGATTGCCACAGCGGTGCCACCGCCAGAAACGGAGGGCTACTGATTCACACTACGCGCTGCGGCGCGCTCTTCAAAACAGCAAATCTTACCACGGCTCACTGCTGTATCAACGTTGTTTGGTTTATAACCTCACAAATGCATTTGAAGATGGTGAGTCCTCTTGAAACGTCCGCATTAGTTGAACAACGCTCTGTTATTCGTTTTTCACTTGCTGAAGGCGAGAAACCAGTGACTGTATACTGTAGAATGTCTTAAGTTTATGGTGAAGGTTGTATGAATCGTGCAAATTATTACAAGTCGGTAGAGCAGTTCAAAAATGGTCGGGACTCAGTGACTGACGAACACCGTCCTGGCCAACCTGTTGCAGTTTCAACTCTCTCACTTGGAAGTCGAATAGATGACATTATTCGTGTCGACCGCCGCATGACTGTCGAAGTGATAACTGATAAGGTTCAAGTTAGTACTGGTGCAGTTCATAATATCATCTGCAACAAGCTGAAGTACTGCAAAACATGTGTAAGATAGGTCCCAAAGGAGTTGACGCGGCTACACAAGGAAACAAGATTGAGAGTGTGCACAGAGCTAAAGGAACCTTGTGAATTGGAAAGTGAGAACTTCCTCAACTAAATTTTGACTTGTGATGAAACTTGGTTTCACTATTAAGAGCGAGAATCAAAAAGACAAAGCATGGTGTGGAAGAAAACCAACTCACCTGTCAAGAAGAAATTCAAAACCCAAGCATCAGCAGGAAAAGCCATGTTGACGGTGTTTTGAGATGCTGAAGATCCAGTTTTTTGTGATTATCTCGAAGAGCAGCGTACAATGAACAGCCAGTACTACTCAGATTTGCTTTTAAACAAGGTGAAGCCAACCATGGCAGTCAGACGTCGTGTATCTGACAGGACAGGTGTGATTTTCCAGCAAGACAACGCACGTCCTCATATAGCTCAACTAACCCGTGAAACCATCGACAAAATGGGCTTGGAAGTACTGCCTCATCCCTTTTACAGTCATGATTTAGCACGTAGTGATTTCCATTTGTTTGGTGCACTGAACGTGCCATTACGTGGGAAGAGGTTCCAGAACAACGAAGACTTGAAAAAGTTTGTGGGAAATTGGTTCAAACATCAAGATAAAAAGTTCTTTGCAGCCGGAATAAAAATCTTGAAGCCTGTTGGAACAAGTGCAAAAATGTTCAAGGGGATTAAGTTGAAAAGGTAGAAAAAGTAATGTTTTGTAAAAATAATCGCTTTTTTCTCCACACCAATTTGTCTCTTTAATTATTGAATGGCACTCGTAGGTACACTGACGGGAAAAATCACAGCACCAAGCAGGACTTGCGCGACATGAACGAAACTTGGTAGCCGTGTTTCTACGTCTGAAAAATTATGTCTACTCAAATTTCGGGCCACTCGCATAAGAGAGGCCCTGGTAGCACCACTATGAGCATAATACTCAGGTTTGCTTTTAAATACACGCTGTCACTGTCTGAGCGTTAGTTACCTTTAAGATTGAACGTGGTGAGTTGATGTTAGTAAAGAATGCCCTTAAGGCGACGAAGACCCCATTGTCAACATCTCACTGAGCTTGAATAAGATTGTATTGATAACCCCTTCACACAAGATGGAAAGGTAAGGAAGTGAGAGGGGGAACCCAGAATAGTAATGTCACTTGCCGATTGATTACATTTACTCAACTAACAACACAAAATAGTAAACACAGTAATTACCAGACTCCCTCTTAACAAACAACAACGAAAGGGAAAATATGTCGAAATGTATAACAGAATTTTCACACAGTAAAGAACAGTAGCATTTCACATTAAGAAAATGGTAAAAACGAGGCCTCAGGGCCTTTTCCCACATTCAGTCTGCACTCGGCCAAGCTATGTTGCTATTTGCAGAAACTCTGCAATTTATAGTCCAATCAGTAACTCGGTAACTTCATGAGGGGCAACAAGCTATTTAATAGTAGCGTTAACTGTTCCTTATACCAACAAAAGAAGCGAATATACTGTTAAAGAACAACATTCCCCCTTTTTGTTATAAAACTTTTTTTTAAAAACCAATAACACTTAAGTGCCTGGTGTAACATCAAGAGGTCCCCGCGCGCGTGAGGCGTAGAGAAGTTGGCCGCAAGCTCAGGCAAGTTAGTTCACAAATGGTTCAAATGGCTCTGAGCACTATGGGACTTAACTTCTGAGGTCATCCCTAGAACTTAGAACTACTTAAACCTAACTAACCTAAGGACATCACACACATCCATGCCCGAGGCAGGATTTGAACCTGCGACCGTAGCGGTCGTGCGGTTCCAGACTGTAGTGCCTAGAACCGCTCGGCACCCCGGCCGGCGGCAAGTTAGCGCTGTCAACAAAAGGCACTAAATAAGTGAAGGCCAAAGAAGCGATTCACTTATTATAAATGAAGCCCTTCCAAGAACATACCAAAGGGTAGCATCTTATAACTATCATAACAGAGATATTCAAGAAAAGAGGACATGAGAATTAAAGTCAGCCTCAGGCTTTAATGAACCCTCACAAATATAATCAAAGACTAAGCGACAAATACAGCTGATAACTGTCAGGCCACCAAGCAGTCTGTTGGCCTATATTACAATAACGTAAGAAGGAACGAACTTAGCTCTGTAGAACTGGAATCAAACAGATTCTCACACCAATTAGCTGCTTACATAACTCTTAAAGGAAGGAAAACTATAACACAGTTTGCACATGTATTAGACATATAAGGTTTAAATACACTCGCCCACAAATGATAATAAAGGCAACTGCTAAAATAACCAGTATCAGAAAACACAAGTAGTAAATTTAATTGACTCTAGACTGAGGTGCTCATATGGCTAATTAAACATTTCAGTTCGATCAGAATTTCATGCAGCCGTCCATAAGAGAACTCTGATTAAGCGACACCACAAAATTGCTTAAAGAAGACTATAGGACTAAAGTTAACAACACACTTATTAAAAAGAAAGTTGGCCACAAACATTTAAATAAAACAGGGCAACCCTCAAAGTACTCACCAATGAAGTAAAAAGGTAACATTAATTAAAGAGCTGCCTTCAGCTACAGTAAATGGACTTCAGCGACCCAATTAGACATACAACAAATAACGCAGAAAACCTCAATTAAAGAGGCCCTTCCTGAAGCCACCAAAAGCAGGCAAAGCCAGAAGCTCTCGTAGTACGACCATGGTGCATGAAAGGTGCAAAAGGCGAAGGCAAGTCGAATATTGTCAGGGCAGCATTAAATAAAACCACCGCCCGATAAATACAGCCGCTGCTGGTAGTCCAGGCCGCTGGTGATCCTGGTCCGCTGTACACAGCTGTTCCCTTGCCACAAAAACGTCGTACTAGCTCCCTCCGCGTTCCACCACAACCACTGCCCCCGTCGCCGCCGCCGCCTCCTCCTCCTCGATGCACCTCCAGAGGTAGTCCTTCACGAGGAGAATCGATACTGAGAGGAAAATGTGGCGCCATCGACACATGCGACTACGGAAGGCAAGGAGGAATCGAAAGGAGTGGTCGCCGTAGCTCACGTGTAATAGGGCTACGGGTGACTGGATGTTCCTTCTGCGGCATTGCAGAAAGACGTGGCAGGAATGTAGTCACTGTACTTGATTGTTGGCAATGATGGTCCCGAGAGTGTACGGTCATTGAGGAGATCGGGCACCGGATGGCCACGTAGCACTATCGAGAGGGAAGAGCAATGTGCTCGGCGTATAGCTCTGGCGGATCGTACTGCATCTGTAGCAGCAGTTTGAGCAGCAGCTGGCACCACAGTGGCACAACTAACCGTCACTAATCGGCTACTTCAAGGACAGCTCCGAACCAGACGCCTTGAACTGCACTTTCAATTTGCCACAAACCTCCGCCACTTGCGAGTTCAGATTTGTCAAGCGAGAGCTCACTGGAGGGCAGTATGGAGATCTTTTGCGTTTTCTGATGAAAGCTAGTTCTGTCTCGGTGTCAGTGAGGCCCGTATGCAGTCTAGGCGGAGGCCAACTAAGGACCTATAACTAACTTGCCTGCGTGCTAGACCACCGGACCTACAAATAAAGTTATGATCTGGGGTGCGATTTCGTACGGCAGAGGGAGAACTCTCGTATTTACCCATTCACCTTGACCAATTTGCACATCAGTCTGGTGATTCGACCTGTTCTGATGCCATTCATGAACAGCACTTATGTCGGTGTTTTCCATCTGGATAACGCTCGCCCACATACCGCTGTTGTAATCGAACATGCTGTGCAGATTGTCGACATAATGCTTTACCCTGCTCGATCATTAGATCTGTATCCAGTCGAGCACATATGGAACATCTTAGGACGACAACACCGGCGTCATCCACAAAACAGCATTAACCGTCCCTGTATTGACCGACCAAGCGCAACAGCGTGGAACTTCATCCCACAAACAGACATCCGGCAACTGTACAACACAGTGCATTCTTGTTTACATTCTTGCATTCAACATTCCGGCAGTTATCGCAGTTATTTATGAACCAGCATTTGCAGTAGCTTATCCAGCGTTTATATTAACCTGTGGTCTTACAATGTTAATCACTTGAATATGTTACCTAAACAAACGTATTCCCGAAATTTCTACTCAATATTAACTATTTTCTGGAGTTGTAATTTTTTTCCATCAGTGTATTTGACATCATATAACTTTTAGCCGTCGGTGCCATTTGTAATCACTTTTCATCTTGGTGGAGAATGGCCAGTTTACGCGCGAAATAAGCACAAAAACATTTTTGCAGCTTCATTAATCACCGAGATGTAGGCTTGAACTTTTTTATAACTGAAGTGAGCTACACTTTTGCGCCTAAAATGGGTATCTGTATGACATAAATTCGGATATTTGACTCTTTTTAAGTCACAGAAGACATTACTGAGTAAACATACATTGAATATGGGGGTTGTTTCTTTTTTGCGGCCGTTGCGCCCATTTCAGTGGGACGGAGTTCAATTGTCGTTCCGATCCCCACATTAAGTTGCATGTGCCGTAACGATTACGAAGAGGGGTCATAAGGTATTAATTATCTACTCTAAAATATAATGTAACACATAATTTTATTGTTTATTTGCAGATGTTTGTTAGTAATCATGGCACACAGACTGTACGATTAAATTCAGTGTGTTTACACACTGGGGTGACAAAAGTCATGGGAAACTTCCTAACATCGTGTCGCACCACCTTTTGTCCGGCGTACTGCAGCAACTCGACGTGGCATGGACTCAAGAAGCCGTTGGAAGTCCAATACAGAAACACTGAGCCATTCCGCATATATAGCCCTCCATATCTGCGGAAGTATTGCCGATTCAGGACTTCGTGCACGAACGTACCTCTCCATTACGTTCAATAAATGTTCCGTGGGATTCGCGTCAGGCGAGCTGAGTGGCCAAATCATTCGCTCGAATTATGTAGAAGGTTGAAACTTCCTGGCAGATTAAAACTGTGTGCCCGACCGAGACTCGAACTCGGGACCTTTGCCTTTCGCGGGCAAGTGCTCTACCAACTGAGCTACCGAAGCACGACTCACGTCCGGTACTCACAGCTTTACTTCTGCCAGTACCTCGTCTCCTACCTTCCAAACTTTACAGAAGCTCTCCGGCGAAACATGCAGAACTAGCACTCCTGAAAGAAAGGATATTGCGGAGACATGGCTTAGCCACAGCCTGGGGGATGTTTCCAGAATGAGATTTTCACTCTGCAGCGGAGTGTGCGCTGATATGAAACTTCCTGGCAGATTAAAACTGTGTGCCCGACCGAGACTCGAATTCGGGACCTTTGCCTTTCGCGGGCAAGTGCTCTACCAACTGAGCTACCGAAGCACGACTCACGTCCGGTACTCACAGCTTTACTTCTGGCAGTACCTCGTCTCCTACCTTCCAAACTTTACAGAAGCTCTCCTGCGAAACATGCAGAACTAGCACTCCTGAAAGAAAGGATATTGCGGAGACATGGCTTAGCCACAGCCTGGGGGATGTTTCCAGAATGAGATTTTCACTCTGCAGCGGAGTGTGCGCTGATATGAAACTTCCTGGCAGATTAAAACTGTGTGCCCGACCGAGACTCGAACTCGGGACCTTTGCCTTTCGCGGGCAAGTGCTCTACCAACTGAGCTACCGAAGCACGACTCACGTCCGGTACTCACAGCTTTACTTCTGGCAGTACCTCGTCTCCTACCTTCCAAACTTTACAGAAGCTCTCCTGCGAAACATGCAGAACTAGCACTCCTGAAAGAAAGGATATTGCGGAGACATGGCTTAGCCACAGCCTGGGGGATGTTTCCAGAATGAGATTTTCACTCTGCAGCGGAGTGTGCGCTGATATGAAACTTCCTGGCAGATTAAAACTGTGTGCCCGACCGAGACTCGAACTCGGGACCTTTGCCTTTCGCGGGCAAGTGCTCTACCAACTGAGCTACCGAAGCACGACTCACGTCCGGTACTCACAGCTTTACTTCTGCCAGTACCTCGTCTCCTACCTTCCAAACTTTACAGAAGCTCTCCTGCGAAACATGCAGAACTAGCACTCCTGAAAGAAAGGATATTGCGGAGACATGGCTTAGCCACAGCCTGGGGGATGTTTCCAGAATGAGATTTTCACTCTGCAGCGGAGTGTGCGCTGATATGAAACTTCCTGGCAGATTAAAACTGTGTGCCCGACCGAGACTCGAACTCGGGACCTTTGCCTTTCGCGGGCAAGTGCTCTACCAAGGTTCTTCAAACTAATCGCGAGCAACTGTGACCCGCTGACACGGCACATTGTCATCCATAGAAATTCCGCATTTGATTGGGAACAGTAAGTCCATGAATGGCAGTAAATGGTCTCCAAGTAGCCGAACATAACCATTTCCAGTCAGTGATCGGTACAGTTGGAAGACGACTCAGTACATTGTGTTTTACTGTGAACAGTTCGGCGATAAGGTTGTTCTTACCAGAATCGACAGCAAACCATCACCGACAGCGATAGTTCAGGTATACATGCCGACGTCGCAAGCTGAAGATGAAGAGATAGAGAAATTGTATGAGGATATTGAAAGGGTAATACAATATGTAAATGGATATGAAAATCTAATAGTCATGGGAGACTGGAAAGTAGTTGTAGAAGAAGGAGTAGAAGAAAAGGTTACAGGAGAATATGAGCTTGGGAAAAGGAATGAGAGAGGAGAAAGACTAATTGAGTTCTGTAACAAGTTTCAGCTAGTAATAGCGAATACTCTGTTCAAGAACCACAAGAGTAGGAGGTATACTTGGAAAAGGCCAGGTGATAAGAGAAGATTTCAGTTAGGTTACATCACAGTCAGACAGATACTAGATTGTAAGGCGTACCTGGGAGCAGACATGGACTCAGATCACAATATAGTAGTGATGATGAGTAGGCTGAAGTTTAAGACATTAGTCAGAAAGAACCAATATGCAGTGAAGGTGGATACGAAAGTACTAAGTAATGACGAGATACGGTTGAACTTTTCTAAGGCTATGGATACATCAATTAGGAATAGATCAGTGGACAGTACATTTGAAGAGGAATGGGCATCTCTAAAAAGGATTTTCACAGTATCTGGAAAGGAAAACATAGGTTCAAAGAAAGTAACTGCGAAGAAACCAAGGGTAACAGAATAAATACTTCAAATGATCTATGAAAGGAGGAAGTACAAAAATGTTACGGGCAACAGGAATAGAGAAATACAAGTAGATGAGGAATAAAATAAATAGGAAGTGCAGGGAAGCTGACGAAATGGCCGCAGGAAAAATGTGAAGTCATCAAAAAAGAAATGATTGTCGGAAGGACAGACTCAGGATACAGTAAAGTCAAAACAACCTTCGGTGACATTAAAAGCAAGGGTGATAACATTGAGGCCGCAACAGCAATTCCACTATTAAATGCAGAGGAGAGAGAGAATAGGTGGAATGAATACTCTGAAAGCCTCCATGAGGGGGAAGATTTTTCTGATTTTATAGAAGAAGAAACAGGAGTCGATTTAGAAGAGATAGGGGATCCAGTACTTGAATCAGAATTTAACAGAGCTCTGGAGGACTTAAGATCAAATAAAGCAGTAGGGATAGATAACATTCCATCAGAATTTCTAAGATCATTGGGGGGAAGTGGCAACAAAACGACTATTCACGTTGGTGTGTAGAATGTATGACTCTGGCGACATGCCATCTGACTTTCGGAAAATCATCATCCACACAATTCCGAAGATGGCAAGAGCTGACAAGTGCGAGAATTATCGCCGAATCAGCTTATAAGCTCATGCATCCACGTTGCTGACAAGATTAATATACCGAAAACTGGAAAAGAAAATTTAGGATGCGCTAGTTGTCGATCGGTTTGGCCTTAGGAAAGGTAAAGGCACGAGGGAGACCATTCTGAAGCTGTGGTTAATAATGGAAGCAAAACAAAAGAAAAATTAAGATACGTTCATAGCATTTGTCGACTTGGAAATAGCGTTCACAATGTAAAATAGTGCAAGATGTTCGAAATTCTGAGAAAAGTAGGGGTAAGCTATACAATATGTACAACAGCCAAGAGGTAACAGTAAGAGTGGACGACCAAGAACGAAGTGCTCATATTAAAAAGGGTGTAAGAGAAGGATGTACCCTTTCGCCCATAATGTTCAATCTGTACATCGAGGAAGCAAATACGGAAATAAAAGAAAGTTTTAGGGGTGGCATTAAAATTCAAGGTGAAAGGATATCAATGATACGATTCGCTGATGACATTGCTTTCCTCAGTGAAAGTGAAGAAGAATTACATGACCTGCTGAATGGAATGAACAGTCTGAGTACAGAGTATGGATAGAGAGTAAATCGAAGAAAGACGAAGGTAATGAGAAGTAGTAGAAATGAAATCAGGGAGAAACTTAACATCAGGCTAGCAGACTAGCAATGGCAAAAGGGCATTCCTGGCCAAGAGAAGTCTGCTAGTATCAAACATAGGCTTCACATTGAGGAAGAAATCTCTAAGCAGATACGTCTGGAGTACAGCATTATTTGGTAGTGAAACATGGACTGTGGGAAAACCGGAACAGAAGAGAATCGAAGCATTGCAGATGTGGTGCTACAGGCGAATGTTGAAAATTATGTGGACTGATAAGGTAAGGAATGAGGATGTTCTGCGCAGAATCGGAGAGGAAAGGAACATGTGGAAAACACTGACAAGGAGAAGGGACAGGATGATACATCTGGTAAGACTTGAGGGAATGACTTCCATGGTACTAGAGGGAGCTGTAGAGGACAAAAACTAAGGAGAAAGTTAGAGATTGGAATACATCCAGCAAATAATTGAGGACGTAGATTGCAAGTGCTACACTGAGATGAAGAGGCTGGCACTGGAGAGGAATTCCCGCATAAAACTAGTCAGAAGACTGATGACCAAAAATAAGAAAAGTGTCCAACCGATATTGTCACGAGCGGAGGATACTAGTTGCAGGCGCTATCGAGCTGTTAGCAACGGAACTCGCGTCGATCATCTGCTGCCAAAGCCCACAACGCCAAATCACGTTGATTTCTGCCTTTATTTCAAGCAGTGTTGCTTGCTTGTTACCACCGGCAACTCTACACAAACGCCGCTGCTCTCGGTCGTTAAGTGAGGGCCACCATCCACTGCTGAGAGGTATTGCCTGAAATTTGCTTTTCTCGGCATGCTCTTTATACTGTGGCTCTTAGAATATTCAGATCCCTAACGATTTCCGAAATGGAATGTCCTATGCGTCCAGCTCCAACTACCATTCTCCGTTCGGGGTCTGTTGTTTGCCGTCGTGCGCCCGTAATGACGTTGGAAAACCTTTCATATGAATCACCTGAGTCAAATGACAGCTCTATCAATACAGTGCCCTTTTATAACTTGTGCACGCGATACTACCGCCATCTGCGTATATGAGTATCACTCTTCCATGACTCCTGTCACCTCAGTGTAATTATTCTTCCGTTACTTAAAGGACTCCTATGAAAAACGACTCATCATAAGGCAATGAAACTTTGTGGAAGCATTTGTGAGGACATGCGGAAGAGAAGTAAAGAAGAAACAATTGAAAGAAGTACGTTTTGATTTACAGATGAGAGGGTAACATTTGTTATTTGTGTACCGTATTTGTGACGACAACCTAGAATCGCACTAGGGATACTATTCACAGCACACTTCGAACGGTGGACCACTGAATGTTCAGTTGTGGTGACACGGCTCGTGTACTGGTTCAAGATCGCACATTCCGTCCAGCATTCTCAGCCAAATGTGTAGCGTAATTCGCCGTCGGCCTCTACCAGAAGCAATTCGCAAATCGCTAGTTAATTCGAACTTTCGAATCATATTATCCATCCCCGGTGCGGAAAGATGAACTCTCTGTGTTCCTCTAAATCGTCGATACTGACGAAGATCAGCGGCACTATTGGTGTTGTTTTGATAAAACAGCTTTACGAGTAAGGCCCCGCTTACCAAGTCCATACTCACGTTGATTGAAACTGTAATTCACACTGATGATTGTGTTTCAACTTTATGTTGCCGAACAAGTACCGCCGCCTAAAGGCTAGCCATAACATCAACAAAACTAACGTGTAATGTAGAGTCAGAACACAATTCCTATAAATTTGGGTACTCATTCGGTAAACAGTTTTGCGTCTACGCTGGCTCAGGTATCGAAAGTTTAGTTATAAGCATCCTGTATATCCGACCACCTACCAGTGGACGTTAATAGCGAGCTCAACTTTCGCATTTATGATGGCTTTAGCTTTGATGAGGATATTCAAATGAGGTATCTGAATGTCTGTGGAGGAATGGTCACCCATTCATCATCTAGAACTGAAAACTGAAACCACAGATGATACTACGTACTTTCCATCAAAAGCAAACAAGTAAAAAAACAAAAAAGTGTGAAATCTTATGAGACTTAACTGCGAAGGTCATCAGTCCCTAAGCTTACACACTACTTAACCCAAATTATCCTAAGGACGAACACACACACCCATGCCCGAGGGAGGACTCGAACCTCTACCGGGACCAGCCGCACAGTCCATGACTGCAGCGCCTCAGACCGCTCGGCTAATCCTTCGCGGCTAAGCAGTACACAATGGTGTAAAATGTGTTCGTATCCTGCAGCAAGTTCATTTTTATTAAGTTCAATAACGGGACAACACACTATCCACATAAAAAGCCCCCATACACTAACACAGCCTCCTTCGTTGGCGTGCCCATTACACGTGATGGCAGCTAATGTCCTCAAGCAATTCGCCATATCGAAATCTTCCATCGGATTGACACAGGGTGTAGCGTGACTCATAACTACAAATCACTCGTTTCCACTCTGCCACTGTCCAGTGGCTTCGCTGTTTAGACCACCACAAGCGCCGCTTTACACTGCCTGCAAAAACGTATGGCCTGTAGGCTAAATAGCTGTTCGACAATTGCAGGCCATCCTTTTTAACTCCATGACATGTTGCTGGGTAGCACTCTGACACTCTCGAGTCATTCCTTTCGATGATTTCATGGATTTTTATCACTCATCCTCCGCAGGAGTACACGGCGTCTGTCCATCATTACATGGTGTCTACCCGGACTTCATGCAGCTGTCTTGTTCCTTGGTGTTCCACTTCACAATCACATCACCACCAGCTGACTTGGTCTGTTTTAAAAGGGCTGAAATGTCTACGACGCATGTGTTATGTAGATGACATCACTTCTAGCCCATGTTCGAACTCACTTAGCTCTCCTGTTGGACCCACTCAGCTGTTAATGTTTCTCTGTTGGTACCACAATACTCCCAGCCTCCTTTTATAGTGGTGGGTCCTCCTTTCGGGACATATAATAGTCAGTTCAGCGTTACACACACTGAGGCGACAAAAGCCATGCGGAAGCGATATGCACATATAAAGATGGTGGTAGTACTGCGTACACGAGGTATGAAAGGGTAATGCATTGGCGCAGCTGTCATTTCCACTCAGGTGATTCATGCGCAAAGTTTTTCAACGTTATTACTGCCGCAAGACGGGAAATGACAGACCTTTAACGCAGAACTGTGGGCGGAGCTAGGCACATGCGATTTCTGTTTCGGGAATAGTTACGGAATTCAATATTCCGAGATCCACAGTGTCAAGAGTGTGCCGAGTCATTGCCTCTCATCACTCGCAACAGCCTTCACTTAACGACCGAGGGCATTGCCGTCTGCATTGTCAGTGCCATCAGTGAAGCAACAGTGCGTGAAATAACTGCAACAATCAATGTATCAGTTAGGCGTTAATAAGCTATGGCAGCAAACGACAGATGTGACTGCCATTGTTTGCTAACAGGTCGACATCGCTTGCAACGCCTCTCCAGGGATCGTGACCACATCGCTTCGACCCTACACGGCTCGAAGACCGTGGCCTGGTCCCGACACCAATTGGTAAAAGGTGATGGTAGGTTTATATTATGGCACAGAGGCCACGAAGTCATGGACCCAAGTAGTCAACAAGACACTGTGCAAGCTGGTGGTGACGGCTCCATTATGGTGTCGACTGTGTTTACGAGGTATGGACTGGGGCCTCGACTCCATACGAACTGATCATTGTTTGGAATTGGTAGTGTTCGTCTATCTTAAGATCATTTGAAGCCATTGATGGACTTTATGATCGGAAACAACGATGTCATGTCACCGGACCGCAACTGTTTGCGAATAGTTTCAAGAACATTCTGGACAGTTCGGGCGAATTATTTGACCACATATATCACCCGACATAAAAGCCGTCGAAGAATTATGGGACACAATCCTGATGGCAGTTCGTGCGCATTATCTTGTATGGGCAACAGTTTCGGAATTGTGGACGGCTATAGAGGCAGCATGGCTCAGTAATTCTGCAGGAGACTTCCAGTGAGCTGTGGAGGCAATGCCACGTCCAGTTGTTTTAATATGCCGCGCAAATGGAGGTCCGACAACTTTTGTTACCGCAGTGTAGACGTGTACGGATACCTTTGATCAGATAGTTTATTGATAAAAATGGAGAAGGACTGCTCCACTTCGTTTCTGCTCTTCTTGCGATGTACTGTAACAATGCTACTCTGGTATGTCAGTGGATAGAATAACAGCGAACATATTCTTGCAAACACAAACACACTCAGCGTAACGTTACTTTAATTTTTCTAGTTGATAATTGAAAGTTAAGGACTGTCTGTCGCATGTATTACTGCTTGTATGTGGAAAGGGGACAACCGTGCAAAAGGCTACAACAGCAGAACAAAAATTCCCACAATTAATAATTTTTTTCCGTAGTCTTTTGTCATACTTACAAAAGAGTTATAGAAATGGTTTGTCTCATGCACGTCTTGAATTCTCACCTACATATTACAATGATTGTGCTGGAGAAGGTTAATGGCACAATTTCGGTGAAGAATGAAGTTCTTGTAATGCCTTGGTTTTTGACACACTGGTTCCAGATCACCATTTTGTCTACGTGGAAGGAACAAGAAACGTATTAAGCGGATTATTTGAGGTGGAAAAGTTAAGTGCCGCCCCTGCACATCCGAGTGTATTTTCTGCATTGTTGTGGAAAGTGTTGTGTTGGAAGCAGAGCCAACACCGTGTTACTAGAGGAGGCCGAAATACACGCGTTTTAGCTCACGCAGGCTGGCGTGAGGAGGGAAGAACTATACTGACGTGAGGTCTGGAACATGACAAGGAATTAGAATTCAGAAAAAGGATGTAATTAGTTTCATACTTAACTTTAATCCATTAATGACGAACGTCGCTCTTGACGGTACATGATTCACAATATTATCTTTTCAGATTATAGTAACTGAATATGGCGCCTTGCTAGGTCGTAGCAAATGACGGAGCTGAAGGCTATGCTAATCTGTCATCTCGGCAAATCAGAGCGTATGTAGACAGTGAACCATCGCTAGCAAAGTCGGCTGTCCAACTGGGCGAGTGCTAGGGAGTTTCTCTAGACTAGACCTGCCGTGTGGCGGCGCTCGGTCTGCAATCACTGATGGTGGCGACACGCGGGTCTGACGTATACTAACGGACCATGGCCGATTTAAAGGCTACCAAGTAGCAAGTGTGGTGTCTGGCGGTGACACCACAGAAAGAATGATAGGATCCCGTTCTTGGCGAGGTCATTAGAGATGCCCTATAAGACGATAGATCGCAGAGCAGAATAGCTAAAAATCTGTTGGCGTAACCATTTTCAAGCAGATGTATAAAATGCCTCATGCGTGCGAAATGTATTGTCCCAGAGGTGCTTCGCTTTACGTGAAAATCACCTTCGGTAGGTATTCATAAATATTACACAGTGCTTAGAAGTATTCGCTATTACTGGTTTTTGGTTTATTAATTAAGGATTTAAAATACCTTTAAGCGCTGACAGGCTGGGCCAGGACTTGGATGGGCTACCATCGGTCTGCCGAGCGCTGTTGGCAAGTGGGGAGCACCCAGCCCTTGTGAGGCAAACTGAGGAGCTATTTGATTGAGAAGTAGCAGCTCCGATTTCAGAAACTGACACACACGGCCGGGAGAGCGGAGTGCTGACCACATGCCCCTCCGTATCTGCATCCTGTGACGCTTGTGGGTTGAGGATGACACGGCGGCCGGTCGGTACCGTTGGGCCTTCATGGCCTGTTCGGGAGGAGTAAAATAAATCTTGGCTTCAATCAGTGCAGATGATACGGGGTTTCACTCTACATACAGGCAAAGTAAAATAGACAATGTGGTTGTTCCGTTTTCTTTTACGACATAGTAGACACCGGACATGCAACGTTCTTAAATTGTTCTGATATTTCCAGTTATACTTTTTACAGGTTTTTACAGTAGTTTCTAGGTGTTTTCCTCTGAATTCTCCTGCAGTTCATCCGTTTTTAGGGTTCGCTGGTTGACGTTATTTCTCGTAGTGCATGAAACTAAAACCAGAAAAGATGTAAGAATGTTACGATAATAATGAAATTCATATAAAATGCGCATAAGTACTGTATAACGCCAAGTTACACTGTCTCCAATGCAACGTATCCCGTCAGAAGGATGAATGTGTAATAAAATGATTGAACTTTAATCCTCCGAAAGCTAATTGGTAAACGGAAAAGCTTGGGAACGGCGGGCCGTAATAATTTGAAGTACAATGCAAAATATAATTTGCAT
Organism: Schistocerca serialis cubense; assembly: GCF_023864345.2. Classification (NCBI taxonomy): domain Eukaryota; kingdom Metazoa; phylum Arthropoda; class Insecta; order Orthoptera; family Acrididae; genus Schistocerca; species Schistocerca serialis. The sequence continues at coordinate 478,427,241 of NC_064642.1, read as the reverse complement.
TGCGGAGAAACAGTAGTAAGAAATTGGGATTGCTTATGAAACCATAAATGCGCACGTGATGGAGTCCTAATGGTGCACAATTCACTCGACATCAAAGCAATCGCTTCCCAACGTCATTAAACAGCTGAAACATAAAAGAATTCCTTATCCATTGTTAACAGAGGATATTAATCACTTCAGTAGTAAAGAAGACAACATGTCTGAACTTAAATAATCTTTCTATTAAACCAAATTACACGTCGCAATAAAAATGACTTCGCCACATTAAGACAGGCAGAAGACAAACAGGTAACAATAATGATACTTCACTCCTAGCAAAATAAAAGAAACGATGGTAGGCATTAGCAGTGCACAAATTTCAATTTGATCTCTGACAGAGCCAGATACATTACTTCTTTATGCAAGGAGGATCGAAAGCAGACTAACACAGGCAATGAGAGCATTCCTAGTCAAGAGAGGTCTACCGGTATCAAGCATAGGCCTCGATTTGACGACGCCATTTCTGAAAATCTACATAGCATTGGGTGGTAGTCAACTATGGACAGTGGAAAACCAGAACAGAACAGGGTCGAAGTGTTCGAGATGTGCTGTCACAAATAATGTTGGAAATTAGGTGGACTGATGGTAAGGAAAGAGGAGGCTGTCCACAGAATCGGCAAAGTAAGAAACGTATGGTAAACACTGACAAGAATATGGGACAGGATGATGGGACATGAGTAAGACATCAGCGAGTAGCCTTCATAGTACTAAAGGGAACTGTTGAGGGTACAAGTTGTGGGATTTGAATACATTCAGCGAATAACTGATGACGTAGGGTACACGCAGTACTCTGAGATGAATAGGATGGCGCAGAAGAGGAATTCGTGGCGGACCGTATCAAACCAGCCAGAGAACTGACTGAGATGACTAAAAGAAAAACCGGTATGTTAATAATCGCACGCCTTGCAGATGAATATCCTTGCAAGTAGTTCCTCACACCATTTTTCTTCAGGCTTATGTACACTAAGTCGTGCCTACAAATTCTTTTTTACGCAATTCCTTGGAATGCCCTTTTTTTGCGTTAACTGGACTTTACAGTCGTCCTGACCAGATATCGACAGAATTACAAAAGTTTGTTTATATATCTTTGTCTCCTTAGCAACCTCTTTTCATTCTAACCGATTTGTCGAGTGTTTAGCATACTACTTCCTAGAATTATCTAACAGCAAATACGATTTCTCAGTTGTATATAAACATAATTCCCATTAACAGGCCGCGAGGGTTAGCCGCGCGATCTGAGGTGTCTTGCCACGGCCCGGGTGGCACTCCCCGTCGGAGGTTCGAGTCCTCCCTCGGGCATGGGGGTGTGTGCTGTCCTTAGTGCAAGTTAGTTTAAGTTAGATTAAGTAGTGGGGAAGCCTAGGGACCGATGATCTAAGCAGTTTGATCCCATAGGAACTCACCACCACCAGCACAATGCATTCAATAATTTCAAATGTGTGTGAAATCTTATGGGACTTAATTGCTAAGGTCATCATTCCCTAAGCTTACACACTACTTAACCTAAATTATCCTAAGGACAAACACACACACCCATGTCCGAGGGAGGACTGGAACCTCCGCCGGGACCAACAGCACAGTCCATGACTGCAGCGCCCATGACCGCTCGGCTAATCCCGCGCGGCCCACAACGCATTGTCTTGTTGCTACAGGGAGTGACAACATTCTCTATCAACTGAACTCATTGTTCTTCAGTAGTGGGATCCTAATAACATACATTAATAGATTAAGTGACATAAATACATATAAATACATGATTACTTGAACCATCTATGCACATACTTCTCAATAAGGTACAGAGAATCTTAGATTTCTCCGACCGTCTATAATTTCTATCTCTATCGGATTAACGATATGTCTAGTTAGGATCAAAATGGTTCAAATGGCTCTGAGCACTATGCGACTTAACGTCTGAGGTCATCAGTCTCCTAGAACTTAGAGCTAATTAAACCTAACTAACCTAAGGACATCACACACATCCATGCCCGAGGCAGGATTCGAACCTGCGACCGTAGCGGTCGCTCGGTTCCAGACTGTAGCGCCTAGAACCGCACGGCCACTCCGGCCGGCTAGTTAGGATCACTTTTTTGTGTTCGCGTTGCACTTACTGCTTGTACTTAATACTTCATTCTTATAGTGAGTCTAACTATATCATCTCTTCATTGAGGATAATGAACCCAGATATTCTCATTAGTCTGTCTTTAGTGAATAGGTAAGGAATTGTTCCAACTAATCAGGCCTTTTTTAGTATCATATGTTTTAATAGTATGTACCGTGTGGTTCAGTACAATGTTTCTTCACACTATGGCAGCTTGTTCCTTTGAGAGTCGGAGCGAACATTCTGTTCGTACTTCCAATGCGTGTGTATTAGGCATAGACTACCTGCTTCGCCCAGAGTTCCGAACAATATTTTCCTGGTATCGTCTACGAAGCCGAAAATTTCCCTCCTTGATCTGGAATATCTAAATCAATTCTTTGAACTGCTGAAGTAAATCATAAGTTGGGTGTAATCTGACAACACAGGGTGAACATCAATAAAGCCAACATACTGCAGGAATGGATTGCTGACTGGAAATGGAGAAAAAAGGGTCCTATGAACGTGTGTCCGGAGTTGCATCATTGCCACGGTAGATGGCGCTGACGAATGGCAGTTACTCTGACCACGTGTCGTGTGTTCCTTGTGTGTTGCAGGCTGTGTGATCGACGCAGCGTACTGTAAGCAGCAGAATGGTCAGGTAGTCGTGTCGGGAACAAGCCGATATGGTGTTCGTGTCCATCATATGTCATATCCAATCCTTTTCCTATGACATGCATCTCGTTCTTCATTGCACTTTCCCTATTACTGGAAAATGCCGATATGTGGTTACCAGTGTGTTCATTGTACATTACGTCACACTTTTCAGTCTGCAGATGCCTTCCCTGCTGATTATGGCTCTTTTCGTGAGCCTCTCTTCCTTTATAATGCTTGCATGTGTACGAGTATCTGTTAATAACCATAACTAGCTTCGTTATTTCTAGAAATATGCCATCATAATTTCGTTCCCTGGTTCGCCGTCTATGACTGCAACTTTAACTTTCGGCCAGTGTGCCACGGTAAAACGTGACGCTTTGCGTGACACAGTCTTAGTTTCAGTATTTATTTGTGGATATGGTCAATAATTTTTCATTGCACTGAGGACTGCTATGACCATATCAGCTGCGACTGTTACACTTCTGTGTTTTACAATTCATTGCTTGATGCCTTTGTCTTTTGGTCTTTCCACAAAAGCTTTTTTTTTGCATTTGACACCTATATACCTATGTGCCCTGGTACATTGCAGTGATAACGAGAATTGGGGAAGCTCTTGATTTCTTCCGTCTTCGCGCCTATCATTACACATTATACCCTTAGGCTCCTATTTGGCTTCCATAGTCTTTGGGCAAGTGACGCTTTCCCACAATTGCTACATTTGCCTCCTGTGTTACTCTGATATTCCACCTGTATTACTCTGATATTCAAATGAAACTCCTTACAAACCATTCTCTGGAAGTCACCTTTCCTCCTTTACGAGTAACAACACATATTTCTCTTGTGGTGTTACTTCCGCTGTGTCACCTTGAGAGGTTCCATGCCCTCTTTTGCATGTCGCCTCTCATTTTCATCATCATCATTAATGTTTTATGTCATTGCACGGTGGTAACAGGCATAATAAGGTTATTGTAATGGGAGTAGTCATACTGAGAGCTCAAAACAGTTTTCACTTGATTCCTATACATGTTGGGTTACTTCCCTGGGTGGCCTGTGCGAGGCGAGCATCGGAGGACGTGGCACACTACGTTTCCGGTTGGGAGCTGCACTTCTTCTGAGAGGGTCGTACATCAATGAGTTTAATCACCTGGCGGAACGACTGAGGTCGGTCGAGTTTCACCTATTGTATGCAGGGCGATACAATCTGCGAGACGTCTGAGTGTCGCTGCAGTTTGTGTGTTTACAGTTCCGGCGCGTCCGGAATGAAGACTGCTGGCACGACTGACTGCATTTTCCTCATGACACTGAGAATACTTGTGGACCGTGCCCTGCTGGGTGCGACTGTCTGGCACCAGATGGAAGGGGGTCTAGGCATGTTGTTTTCGTAGCCGATAAAACGACAAGTTTAGTGCCCCCAGCTGAATAGCAGAGGCATGATTGGTCAACTTAAACTGAGGCTACTTGACGTCATAAAGCCCTGCTTGAAATTGGAGGGAACAGTCACTATTGGCGCGAATGATGTTCTGAGACAGTGTGGAGGAATTTTGAAATCAGCGCTGAATGCTGATTCAAGGTTTTCGGGGGTAGTAAGGAGTTGAGCAAAGTTGGTTCCGCTCTTGTGTTGTGCAGGCGCAAGCAGGTTCGTGATCTGATCTTCATCGGAGTCGGACGGTCTTCCGACTTAGTCGCACTTTTTCGACAGAACTTAGAGTTCTCGGACAGCCTTTGAGGCCAGGGGTTGACACAAAGTTGCTGCACAGCAGGAGTCGGCACTTACATCATCAGAACGCTGCCTACCGACGGCATGCTACAGATTTCAGGGTTGGTAAAGTATTTGGCGGCTGCAGCATTGTAGGACCTATCAATTTTATGCTGAAGTCCTCAACAGCAAGCACACTTGCTTTGCTACAAGTTCACCTTGCTTCTTTCTCCATGTGATCCCATTAGAGCTCTCACTACTAATCGTGATACTGCAATAAGTCGGGAGAGTAATATTTGATTCATTAGGACCTCCAGTCATTATCGTGAACCTATTGCATCACAGAGAGTAGGAGCCCCTTGTTCTCGAGCCAACTATTATTTTCATAATACTGCAGTATACCCTATCCTTTAGCTTACTGTTTGTGTCGATAATCGTGTGCCTTTTTGTGCTGATGTATAAAAAATCTCATTGTAATATTTTTTTAGTAGGTTACGATTTTTTAAAATTATTGTGAGTGTGCATTCCTTATTTTACCAACTAGCCGGGTCCACCATCATTTCCCTTCCTTACCGTAGTGCGCATAATTAATTAGGTGGTAGGAAGGAGGGGGTCGAGTGCTTGTCCAGTTCTCATGGCATATTCGTCAGAATTAAAGAGGTACAAACTCTACTCCACCCCAGCACCTCGCAACCTAAGCTAATTGGCTCACCCTAGCTTTCTTACAATTGTTTGAATCCTGTTACTTACTAACCATTTACAAAGCTAGCCCCTCCTAAAGCTCGTAGCAATTGTAAAACACTTTTTAATTTTGGCGCCCTTGTCAGTCAAGTGAGTGACTTCTTAAATGATTTTGATAACTCATCTGTTGGATTTCCCTACGATTCTTTCCTTTTCCTGTGAGTTATCTGGCCTTAAATATCCAACAGATGTAAAAATTAGTGTGTGCGTTTATCTGAATTATTTTATTTCAAGGGTTATCTTCACTTGTTCCCAGTTTAATGGCGGATCCCATATAGTTAATTTCGCCGTAGCTTCTTCTCTAACTTTGGACTTTCTCATACTGAAATAGCAATAGTTTGTCATCTGCCTTCGAAATCGTATTCTCAGTTAGTTCCTTCAGTTCGTACTTAACTCCAGCAAATAGCTTCTTTACTAATACAAGAGCGCCCTTCACGCTGATGTTCCTAACTTCTAAACTACTAGCTTAAGTCGTCTTACAAAGTATGTTCAGAGTCTTATAACTGTTCCTGTTGTTGCTTGCCTAAGATCTTTGCACTGGTGATCCTGTAGTTCTCCTGGTTTCCCTCGCAGTTGCTTCTACAAGGATTTCTTCCTCTCCAGGACTCTTCTGCGACTTGTCTGGCCTGGAAAACTTCAGCAAGTTTCTGCTGGGCTCTCAGGATGGCTTCTGCATCTTTTGACCTCTTCCACATGCCCTGCTAGCCGACCTTCTTGTTGTACGCAGTTCGAGGGACTGATTCCAATAGTCTTCCTCCTTCTATTCTTTTACCAGATGCCCTACTCAGGAATGCCTCTCCCCACGCTCCTCACACACAAGGCACAACATTTTCATGTCACACTCTAGCACAGCTCCTATCAGCCGGTTGGGTGAGGGTGTGGCTCCATTGCGCAATCAGAACACTGACGACAGTATTTTTATCGATTTCTGAGGTCTGCTAACTCACCTTTAACGGCGTAGAGGAAGATAATCTCCTAGACTGCTTAGTTCCAATAATTCTGGAAGGGAGAGAATAAGAGTGCAAACGCTTAAAGACTCATTTCAAAAACAAATTAGTAGCCCAACAGTTTAACATTATTCTTACAGGTGTTGCAGTATATCTTTGCAAACCAATGAGAACGCGCTACCACTCTTTACGTTAGGCCTTTCCATTAACTCCCGATCCATGACTTCTGTCTTTCACTGTTAGAGACGAGTGCTCTGCTTTTACCTTGTTTTGACATTGGACACTCGAATACATTAACCACAACTGGAGTCAGATGCGAGACATCACTTCTTCATCCCTAAGTTCAGACTGACAGAATCTATAACAATTAATCATTGCATCGACACGCAATCAGGTATCTTATTCACACCTGGAGATGAGTGTAAGACAACAGTTGTCCCTCCCCATATTCTGACAGACAGAAAGTATCATAACTAGACGTTGCCACTAAAAATCTATTATTTAAGACTCTTCCGAAGGTCTTCCTAAGGACTGAAATTTTTCCAGGACGTTCTGACTGATTCCAAAGAACTGTTTCTGCCAGATACAGTCACTGCGGCGCCTGCAAGCTGCCTGGGACTTTTATTCTGACCTGTAGTTGCTGCTTATATCATACGAAGGTCTAGCGCAGAATTCTCGCTTCCTGGTGTCTTGCGCACACCACAACTGTGCTTTGTATAGTATTATGGTTTCTTTTCGTAGCAGCCATGACATATTGATTATTCGTTTTCTTCCTTTATAATAATTTACTGTAATGTACGTATGATTTAATATACTTACTAAACTTCTCTTATTGTGTTCCGTGCCTCAGTCTGTAAAAATGAACAGCTTATAGTATCGCTTTGTTGTCCATTTGTGTGACCGACAGTTAAAAACACTATTTCACAGGAACGGGTAGACGTACACTACTGGCCCTTAAAATTGCTACACCAAGAAGAAATGCAAATGATAAACGGGTATTCATTGGACAAATTTATTAACTAGAAGTGACATGTGATTATATTTTCACGCAATTTGAGTCCATAGATCCTGAGAAATCAGTACCCAGAACAACCACCTCTGGCCGTAATAACGGCCTTGATACGCCTGGGCATTGAGTCACACAGAGCTTGGCCGGCGTGTACAGGTACAGCTGCCCATGCAGCTTCAACACTATACCACAGTTCATCAAGAGAAGTGACTGGCGTATTGTGACGAGCCAGTTACTCGGCCACCATTGACCAGACGTTTTCAATTGGTGGGAGATCTGGAGAATGTGCTGGCCAGGGCAGCAGTCGAACATTTTCTCTATCCAGAAAGGCCCGTACAGGACCTGCAACATGCGGTCGTGCATTATCCTGCTGGAATGTAGGATTTCGCAGGGATCGAATGAAGGGTAGAGCCACGGGTCGTAACACATCTGAAATGTAACGTCTACTGTTCAAAGTGCCGTCAATGGGAACAAGAGGAGACCGTGACGTGTAACCAATGGCACCCCATACCATCACGCCGGTGATACGCCAGTATGGCGATGACGAATACACGCTTCCAATGTGCGTTCACCGCGATGTCGCCAAACACGGATGCAACCATCATGATGCTGTAAACAGAACCTGGATTCATCCGAAAAAATGACGTTTTGCTATTCGTGCACCCAGGTTCGTCGTTGAGTACACCATCGCAGGCGCTCCTGTCTGTGATGCAGCGTCAAGGGTAACCGCAGCCATGGTCTCCGAGCTGATAGTCCATGCTGCTGCAAACGTCGTCGAACTGTTCGTGCAGATGGTTGTTGTCTTGCAAACGACCCCATATGTTGACTCAGGGGTGGAGACGTGGCTGCACGATCCGTTACAGCCATGCGGATAAGATGCCTGTCATCTCGACAGCTAGTGATACGAGGCCGTTGGGATCCAGCATGGCGTTCCGTATTACCCTCCTAAACCCACCGATTCCATATTGTGCTAACAGTCGTTGGATCTCGACCAATGGGAGCAGCAATGTCGCGATACGATAAACCGCAATCGCGATAGGCTACAATCCGACCTTCAACAAAGTCGGAAACGTAATGGTACGCATTTCTCCTCCTTACACGAGGCATCACAACAACGTTTCACCAGGCAACGCTGGTAAAGTCCTGTATTTGTTTGAGAAATCGGTTGCAAACTTTCCTCATGTCAGCACGTCGTATTTGTCGCCACCGGTGCCAGCCTTGTGTGAACGCTCTGAAAAGCTAATAATTTGCATATCACAGCATCTTACTCCTGTCGGTTAAATTTCGGATCTGTAGCAGCTCATCTTCGTGGTGTAGCAGTTTTAATGGCCAGTATTGTATCAAGTTAAAACTTATATCACATACTAAGGTCTATAGTGGCTTGGCCAGATACAGATTTTTTTCTCGGTACAACCAAAGAAAAAAATCGGAAAACGGTAAATCTGTAATTACATCACACGGAAAAGGTGGTCAGTTCTTATCTGACTGCCTGTCCGTTCGTCTGTCTGAAACGGGTAAACGTATCAAGTCACATACTGGGGCCTATGGTTTGTTGGCTGTGACAGCAGCGGGGGCAGCCAGAAACATATGTGCCCTTTACGGAGATAACGTCACTGGACACAGCACGGCAAGAAAATGTTTTTATCGTTTTAAGAAGGTTCGCTTTGACATTAGCTGAGTTTTGATGAAGAATATTTAAACACATTAATTCACAATGATACACATCAGTGGATTCTAGAACTGAGAAGTGAGATGAGCTGTGATCATTCCACCATTGTGCGACATTTGCTCCCAACGGGGAAGGTTAAAAAATCGAGCGTATGGGTACAGCATGCTCCAAGCCAAATAAAAAAAAAAAACAGCGGGTCGCGATCTCTGCTCGTCATCAAAACAGCAACCGTTCCTACCCTCTATCATTACTAGTGACGAGAAATGGTGACTTTATGCCAACATAAGGAAAAGAAAAGAATAGTTGAGCATAAACGAAACAGCAACTACCTCGCAGAAAGACCAGCAGGCGTCCACAAAAGATAATGTCATGCATCTGGTGGAACAGCGACGGTGTGGTGTGCTACGAATTGCTTCCCCGAGGTGTAACCATCACTGCTGACATTTATTGTCACCAACTGAGACGTCTTACAGAGGCTGTCCAAGAACACCGGCCAGAAGAACGAACGAAGTGATGCTACTCCACGACAGCGCCCACCCAAGTTCTGCCAGACCGGCAAAAAACAGCGTGAAATGGCTGGGTTGGGAAGTAATTCCGTACCCATCTTATTTACCTAACCTTGCACCCTCAGATATCCCGTCCCTATCGAATAACCGTCAAGGAACTTTCTTTCCGGATGAAAATACGCTCCGAACATGTTTCGAAGCGTTCTTCATGATTTCTACAGTTGCGAAATCAAAAAGTTAACCCAGAATCGGAAAACTGTAGTAAACAGTGAAGTGGAATATACTATTGGTGAATAAATGCTCTGTTACGTGTTGCTGTTGTGCTTATCAAACTTGTGGAGAAACGCTACCATCTTATATAAAACTCAAGATAGGTCTCTTGTCTCTTGTACGATTTTATGTTATTTATATTATTTAAGTTAAAACATTCTCGAAAATCTTGGAACATCTGGGACTGATATTGCCAGTATCAATGTCAATAACATCCACAAATCGTGGAGATTCTCGAGTCCCAGAGTCAATAAACTATCTATACACATCATTATGTTTGACACAAAACTCAGGAACGTGTCCTAATCGCACCTGACCAACTTTTTTAAACAGAATATATTGATCTTTATTATATCTTCAACCTTCATGATCAAGTTGTAAGGTTTAATTCCTTGGAATAAATTACAGTTTAGAATTTTTTTAGATCTAAGTTTCCTTAGTAAATGCAAGCTAAAATTCTCGTTCCATTAACATGGATAGATATGCTACAGTTTAAGTTTGTAATAATTTCCTGATAGTGCATCATGGATTAGCAGAAGTCACCAGAAGGTGAATTCCCTGGGGAGAATTCCAAAGCAAAAATGCAGATGCTCCACTTTGTGATTTTCTTACCGCAACTTCGAAAAACTTACAAAATGGGTTTCACTAAACGTTATATTTGTTGGTCTCGCATTGACACGTAGGGTGTACTGCGAAGGAGCAAAGAGCCGTGCAGTAGAGATGTAAGCAGGGAAGTTCTGACAGCGGCCAGTACTGATATCTGTTCCACTGAGTCCACTCGCGCGTGATGTGCTAACGATACGCAAGGCTGGTTACAGCGTAGGAAGCGAGCAGTCGGCCTGGGGCTGGAAACAATAGAGCGTTGCCCAGTGCCGGTTGGCAGCCCTGAGCCGGAAATTACGCGCACAGTTGGCGAGAGTGATGCGCGGAGTATATCGACAGCTGAATTCCGGGGATCCACCGCCGGCCGGCGCAGGCGGCGTCGCATTCGTCTCGGAGGCAGCCCTCGTCGGCGGCGGGTGGAAATGCGAACGGAAGGAGGGGAATAAACACAAAGCCAACCGGCTGCTGAGACGTATGCTGGAGGCTGGGGTCAGGTCCGTGAATCAGACGCAGCCGGCTGGGTGGAGACTTCCAGTTAGCGGGGACACAACACTGGAGACTCGTAAATCAAGTTGCAACCCTGTTAGGGATCACAGCCGCAGATCTGTGAGGTTACGTAGAGAAAAATTTTTTTTCAGCTTAGTAAATAAGTAAGTGCAAAATGGCTCTGAGCACTATGGAACTTAACATCTATGGTCATCAGTCCCCTAGAACTTAGAACTATTTAAACCTAACTAACCTAAGGACATCACACAACACCCAGTCATCACGAGGCAGAGAAAATCCCTGACCCCGCCGGGAATCGAACCCGGGCGCGGGAAGCGAGAACGCTACCGCACGACCACGAGCTGCGGACAAATAAGTAAGTACGTATATCGAATGAGAGAGTGAGTGAGCTGCAAATCTCTGTATCCGGTCAAAGGTAAGGGGACCCCCGATTAGTGGATATTAATATCGGGTATGTCCACTGTTCGCCCTTATCACGGTTTGAACTCTACTGTGGACACCTTCAGTGAGTTGTTGAAGTCTGTGGAGGAAAGACAGCCCATTCTTCGTCAAGACCCGAAACGAGGTTAGGTAATGATGGAAAACGCTATGATCTGTAGTGACATCGATGTTCTAACTCGTCACAAGGGTCTTCCAGTGCAATCAGTTCGGGACTCTGTGTAGGTAAGTCCATTTCAGGAAAATTATTGTCCACAAAGTATTGCCTCACAGATGTTGCTTTACGACAGTGAGCTTTGTCACGGTGATACAAACAATCGTTTCGGAACTGTTCTGCTATGATACGGACCACACGATGCTATGAATCGTGTTCATATCCTTCCGCATTTAGCGTTATCTTAAGAACAGCGAAGCACAGCATCCTAACTAATAATAACACCACCATACCGTAACAACAAATCCTGTGTACTTCACTGTTGGCACGACATTTGGTGGCAGGTAACATTCTCTAGGGATTCACCAAAACTGAAGCCTTCCACAGAATATAGCATAATTAATCACAACATATCACTCGTTTCCAACCACCCACTGCTCAGTCGTTCTTTACACTACCTCAGACGTTGTTTTACACTGCCTTGTGATAAGCTAAGCTTTTTAACTGCCAACGCACATCTGCTAGCTGCACTGCAGGTATCACTTAGTGACTCCTTCCACTGATTTCGTGCGATTATTTACTATCACTTTCCACAATGGTTCCTGTCCTTCAGTACATGAGGTTTGCCTGGTCTTGATTTAGCTGTATTTGTTCTTTCGCGTTTTCCACTTCACAATCCCAAACCAACAGTCAACGTGGGTATCTTTAGAAGCTCTGCAATGTCCCTGATGGATTTGTTATTCCGACGACAACCAATTACTTGCCCACGTTGGAGGTCACTGAGCTCTCAGGACCACCCCGATCCTGCTGTTGCTATTTGTTTACTTACAACCCAATACTTCAAGCCTTCTTTCACACTCTTGTGCCATCTGGTGTCCCTTTCCGCTTCTGATACGGGTTAGGTGATACTTGTGATGAAACAATGTAGAAAAACAGCCTGAAATTTCTCGAAGGTCACTCTGTCCAAATACGAAAGTCTGGTCAATAGGGTTCTGTACAACAGAGGTTTCAAAAAGATTCATCCATTCTGTATGAATTGGGGTGGATTTTAACTTAGTAATTTACTGTTACCATTTACCGTTACGAATGTTTCTCTGCATGCGCAATAAACACGCAGGGAAACTAATTCTTACTGTTCAGAATTGGGGGCGGGAAATGAGTGGGTGGGGGGGGGGGGGGGGAATAGGGTGGGAGGGCACTGCTGTGCGAGGCAACTGGTCGATGTAGAGGGCACTGGTCGATGTGGACAGATATGAACCGCCCGTGGAGACTTCTTCCGCGGGAACTCAACTGGATATGAACCAGCAGGCCGGTGTTTCAAACCTGAAGTGCGGTGGACAGACTGATGTGGCTTTACAGAATTCATTGAATAGGCGACGTATCCAAAGAATGTTGCCGGCTTCCTCGTGTGGCAGTCACATGTAATTTGGGTTCGCTGTTGTTCTGAGATTTTAATAGAAACCCTTAACGCAGTTTCTACCCACGATGGAAGCGGAAAGCGTGAGATGTTACAACGCACGATTCACTGTTCTCTGATTTCTTCCTCCGATGCATTTTCACAAGTTTAACGGATTCACAGCTCTAAACCATGTTACCACCGTTCGCTGTTCCGGAACGGTGGAAGTTGACAATGGGCAGGCCATATCTCCACCTACACTGCTTCCTTATCTGTTCAAATGGTTCAAATGGCTCTGAGCACTGTGGGACTTAACATCTGTGGTCATCAGTCCCCTAGAACTTAGAACTAGTTAAACCTAATTAACCTAAGGACAGCGCACACATCCATGCCCGAGGCAGGATTCGAACCTGCGGCCGTAACAGTCGCGCGGTTCCGGACTGAGCGCCTGAACCGCTAGACCACAACGGCCGGCCTCCTTATCTGTGCTCCCACAAAATGCTCCCAGGTGTTGGCTATTTGCAGAAATACAAGGATAACTACTGCCAATTGCGAAATCGATAGTATTGTTAATATATTGAAAAATCCGCCTAAGTTGCGAAAATTATCTGACTTTACCCAGGTTTCGGCTACAATAATCTAGCCTTCTTCAGAAGCATAAAATTACTATAACATGAAAGAATAAGCAAAAGTCAACGTTGAAAATTACAACCTATAGTACCGTGTTACCATGCCGAATTAAAACTGCTTAACTAAAGACCAGCCACGGCATCACTCCACCACGTGGTCGGTTGGCAGCAGCAACTACGTTGGTACTTGACTGTGCCTTATTCTGGCATGTTATAGTAATTTTATGCTTCTGAAGAAGGCTAGATTATTGTAGCCGAAACCTGGGTAAAGACCGGAAAATTTTCGCAACTGAGGCGGATTTTTCAGTATATTAGAGTATCACAGTTTTGACGGGGGTGCAATATGCCAAAAATTCTTCGATAGTATTGCGTTTAGAAATTTTACCGGTGTTTCAAGTTTTCATTTGCACCAACCTTGTATTAAATATTGTACTGCTTTATTGTATGTCTCTGCATTCAACAGTACATCTGATTATGAGTCTAGAAGCCTCGAAATCGATCATGCACAGGGATGACAAAGATCATGGGTTATCTCCTAATATCCTGTTGGATTTCATTTTGCGCGGTGTAGTGCAGCAACTCGACGTGGCATGGACTGAACAAGTCGCTGGAAGACCCCTGCCGAAATATATAGCCAGGCTGCCTATATAGTCGTCCATAATCGCGAATGTGTGGCCGGTGCCGGATTCTGCATACGAACATAACTGTCGATTAGGTCGCAAAGATGTTCGATCGGTTTCATGTCGGACGATCTGGTGGCCATATCATTCACTCGAACTGTCCACAATTTTCTGCAAACCAGTCGTGAACAACTGCGGGCCGGTGACATGATAGATTGTCATCCACAAGAATTCCATCGTTGTTTGGGAACATGAAGTACATCAGTGGCTGCAAATGGTCTTCAAGTAGCTGTCAATGATCGGTTCAGTAGGACCAGAGGACCCAGTCAATTCCATGCAAGCACAGCCTACATCATTATGATGCCAACACCATCTTGCACAGTGCCTTACTGACAATTTTGGCACAAGGTTTCGTGGCGTCTACACCACACTGGAACTCTACCATCAGCTTTTACCAACTGAAACCGCGTCACATCTGACCAGGCCACGGTTTTGCAGTCATCTGGGGCCCAACCCATACGGTCACGAGCTCAGGAGAGGCGCTGTACGGTGTGCGGACATTTGACACGCCGGACATTTACCACGATTTTACGTGCTCCGAAGGGTTGGGTCGCTTCCCCTCCACCTCCTCTTCGCTGTCCCGCAGTAAAGGTACTCACTGAGCCTTTCCGCTGGTTTACTTAACATAGGACCAGACTCCCTTGGATTTTCCGCCACATTTCTAGAGAGACTTTCGTTGTGCACACTATTAAATGCATCTCGCATTGAAATCCGCACCAAATTTCGACCCTCAGCAAAACTTCGCCAATCTTGGAGACTTTGTGTTCGTCTAAATTATACGTGCCTTTTTCGGTGCTCCTGAAGCAGTTTACTGTCGTGTTTTGTGTACCACATCGGATCAGTTCCGTCTGTTATTAATTTATTTGGCATGGATCTCTCGAGTGCTGTTGATACTCTTTCTTCGAACTGAAGCCACATATGGTCTTTACTTACATAGTTTGGAAGTATTGGAGACTGTCTCTTAGAAAGACGTCAAGCGAATTTTTAGCTGCTTTTACAAATAGATATATTTCGCGTTTAGTTTTGGCGAATTCCTTTGTTACGGAACTGAGCCTCGCTCGACTGTGTGTTCACTAATTTCTGTACCTGCCGTGATGCTCAGGATTATTTGTGGCTAAGAGGTCAAGTGTGTTTTCGTAACCATTTACAATTTGAATGGCCTCATGTATTAATTGTTCAAAATAATAAAAAAAGCGTTAGAACAATTACGGAAGTTGTTTTCTATCTACAATAGGGTCTGAAAATGTATGTTTGTCAACATACCGAAGGTAGACTGAAGTCACTGCCAACTATAATTGTATGAGTGTAAGGTTTCAGGCAAATCCAACACCTTCCATGATAACCCTGACATGATAAGCAAATCCAGTAGTATGTCACATAGCCCCGAATATATCGTGACATTAAATTAACCAAAGTAATACAAGTAACGAGTGAGCAAATGGAATACCACAGACTAACACAAGAATGCCTAAATGCATGTCATACCTTCCCACCGTGAGACAGACGCAGTTCCGAAGGGAGAAACGAGAACAGAAGCTAAGAGCAGAACCATGTTAAGCTGGAAGGCCCTACGATAAGGGACGGACGGACACCCACGTCGCCAGCTAACCGCTAGGACTACACCACCCGCAAGTTTTAGCATGAGACTTTTTCGCGTCTCTGTTACGTTAGGACCACCCCCCAGCCCATGTTAAAAGCTAGAGCCCTCCAGAAGAACAGTATAGATCTTACGATAACACTAAAAGGGCCACACCACCCGCAAGTTTTAGCGTGAGACTTTTTCGCGTCTCTGTTACATCAGGGCTGGGGGCCCATGTTAAAAGATAGAGCCCTCCAGAAGAACAGTATAGATCTTACGATAACGCTAAAAGGACCACACTAGCTGCAAGTTTTAGCGTGAGACTTTTTCGCGTCTCTCTTACGTTGCAAACTTTAAAAACATTGCCCCATCACGAAAAGTATAACGTTTCTCATTGGATAGACAGAATTTTTGTAGGCGGAGTTTAAGATTAACATTGAGACCCTGATTGTTCAGATGAAAACACAGCCAGATAGTTTTTTTTAAAACAAACTTCGGTAAGTTCCATGCGGCTTTTCGCGGATGATGCTGTAGTATACAGAGAAGTTGCAGCATTAGAAAATTGTAGCGAAATGCAGGAAGATCTGCAGCGGATAGGCACTTGGTGCAGGGAGTGGCAACTGACCCTTAACATAGGCAAATGTAATGTATTGCGAATACATAGAAAGAAGGATCCTTTATTGTATGACTATATGATAGCGGAACAAACACTGGTAGCAGTTACTTCTGTAAATTATTTGTTGTAAATTAATTGTTTGTAAGGCGGGTACCAGGTTGAGATTCATTGGGAGAGTGCTTAGAAAATGTAGTCCATCAACAAAGGAGGTGGCTTACAAAACACTCGTTCGACCTATACTTGAGTATTGCTCATCAGTGTGGGATCCGTACCAGATCGGTCTGACGGAGGAGATAGAGAAGATCCAAAGAAGAGCGGCGCGTTTCGTCACAGGGTTATTTGGTAACCGTGATGGCGTTACGGAGATGTTTAATAAACTCAAGTGGCAGACTCTGCAAGAGAGGCGCTCTGCATCGCGGCATAGCTTGCTCGCCAGGTTTCGAGAGGGTGCGTTTCTGGATGAGGTATCGAATATATTGCTTCTCCCTACTTATACCTCCCGAGGAGATCACGAATGTAAAATTAGGGAGATTAGAGCGCGCACGGAGGCTTTCAGACAGTCGTTCTTCCCGCGAACCATACGCGACTGGAACAGGAAAGGGAGGTAATGACAGTGGCACGTAAAGTGCCCTCCACCACACACCGTTGGGTGGCTTGCGGAGTATAAATGTAGATGTAGAATGTAGATGTAGAAGTTGTAGTAAGGAGAAGTTAGGAGAGAGTTGCTTTCGAGACGGCGAGCAGGACGGAGCTGTGACGGCCGCCGCCCCCTGACGAACACCGACAAGGTAATGAACACACGCGCTGCCACATGACAGCGCATAAAGCTTCACTCAGAACTGCAGAAGTCTCATCTGTTACATCCCCTTGTGGCGTAATGGTAGTGTCGATCGTCAATTAAAGCTCATGGTGTTCACATTTGCCACTTGAAGTTAAAATCTGAAACGCGATGATTTTTCTGTTATATAGTTATTGACAAGCCACATCAGCCACTGTAATTTACAACAAGTTAGATAAGTAATTAAAGATAATTGAGGGTTACTGTAGACCATTTTGAAAGTTTTCTCTTTTGTGAAACTTAATTTAAACCTAGATTATAGATGTGATATGGCATAGGTCATCCTTCGATCCATTGTAGAACTTGGAAACCCATTCAGAGATTATTCGTTCGCATTTTTGTTGAACGCAGTTGGTTTTTACCATCCTGTATTCAAACGTTTCCTTTTATCAATAGTGCAATTTATAAACGATGTTTCGTGAGTAGAATAAAATTTCCAATGGTAAACTTAACTGCTTTTTTGACGTTATTTTACCCGCTAACTAAAAATAGGAAAGCCTTGAACCCCTTCCACTAAATTTAGTTAGTATTAAGATTATTTTACAGGGAGTGCAGTGGAGCTGACGCTAAAACCATTAAGTATTTGGTTATATCATCGCTAGTCTCACTGAACTCTTTTGAATTCTACATGTCATGTGTGGTCTGGCGTCTCATTACCAGCAACAGGTCCCAGGTTCAAACTAGTCAATTCCCTAAAAAACACGCTCAGAGCGTCGTTGCGCGAAAGTGGTAGGGAGACACGATATAGAACAAACAGACACCACGCAGAATGTTTAGATGAGTAGTGTACGTATTTGTGATGAGACTCAAGTTTTCTTTGAAATGTTCAGCACCTGTTTCAACTGAGACCAGGGGTCAGTAAGAGGAGCCCGTTATTAATTTATTCCGGTTGTCGAATATAACCTTTGCCCATACTAAGTCACAGGAGCCGGGCGAGGTGGCCGAGCGGTTCTAGGCGCTACAGTCTGGAACCGCACGACCGCTACGGTCGCAGGTTCGAATCCTGCCTCGGGCATGGATGTGTGTGATATTCTTAGGTTAGCTAGGTTTAAGTAGTTCTAAATTCTAGGGGACTGACGACCTCAGATGTTAAGTCCCATAGTGCTCAGAGCCATTTAAGTCACAGGAACTATCTGCTTCAATGTCACTTGTGAGCTGAAACACACATTACATTATTTTTCCTTAAGTTGTGCTTCACTTTTCTGTTGTAGTGCAGATCATTACAATTACGGCTTTTCCCGCCAAAACCTAGAATGCTTTCTCTGTGACCCTGTAAATACCAGAGCTAAACAATGTAGACTAACAATTTACGTTACAATCATAGCATTCTGTATTACGTAATTTCCTTATTTCTAACATTTTAAAATTGTACGTTGACTTTAGATGACATGTCAATCATAGATGTTCTTATCTCTATTTAGTAAACGTATTTTCAGTCATGTTTTGAACATTGTCCCGCAACACTTCATTAACTAATGTTTCGCCGCAAGGGATATCGGATTTTAGAGAGTAAATTAAAATGGAGTATGTCGTTCTTCTTTTCAAACATTCACATTCCCACTTCTTCTTTCCTTATTATCTTTTGGGCATGCAGTTGTAGTAATTAAAGTAGGCACAAATGCAGTGATCAAAAAGAAATGATTAGCGTACATTCGCATACTCTTTACAACGTTTCTTTCTTGTTGCTGTCCTGCCGATGGACTGTTTCTATCACGATCAGTGAGCGTGAAAGGAAACTACCGTACAGACAGAGGGGTACAGTTATACTTGGCAGAACTAATTACATACTGACATAATCGTCGGTATTGCCTCCGTTTCTCCAAAGCTATAAATATTTCGATTTCGGAAAAGAAGCTCTGTATTCGGCCAAGATGTTGAAGAAGAAGGTCCCTTACGTACTGGTTGTATCGAGTAAGATGTGGAGACGGCGGTTTGAAAGCGGACAGAAGAAGTACGAGGAAGGGCGTCCCTTACCTGAGGGATCGCTACTCAAGCTACCTGGCGAAGGTTGGTTCAAATGGCTCTGAGCACTATGGGACTTAACTTCTGTGGTCATCAGTCCCCTAGAACTTAGAACTACTTAAACCTAACTAACCTAAGGACGTCACAAACATCCATGCTCGAGGCGGTCGCGCGGTTCCAGACTGTAGCGGCTAGAACCGCTCGGCCACTCTGGTCGGCACCTGGCGAAGGGGCAAGTGTGGTGAATGTCCGGCGTGGCAAATGTCCGGCGTGGCAAATGTCCGGCATTCCGCTGTACAACACGTCGTGCTGATTGCAAGGGCACTCGCGTCTGTCGCCTGCTGTCACAGCCCATTAACGCCAAATTTCGCAGCTCTGTCCTAACGGGTAGTTTTGTCTTACGTCCCACACTGAGTTTTGCTATTATTGCGCACATTGTTGCTTTATCTGTTAGGACTGACAACTCCGCGAAACGTCGCCGCTCTCGGTCGTTAGGTGAAGGATATCGGCCATTGCGTTGTCTTTGGTGAGAGGTAACACACGAAATTTTGTACTCTCGGCACGCTCTTGACACTTTGTATCTCGGAACATTGAATTCTTTAACGAATTCCCAAATGAAACGTCACATGCATCTAGCTCCAACCACAATTCTGCGATCGGCTGCCGTAACCAAATCGGAGACCTTTTAACATGAACCACCTGAGTACAAATCTATGGCTTTTGTTGTGGATTGGCAGGAGCCAACCCACGGAGTTTGGAGGAAGCCGAAAGGCACGTGCCGGCCGGAGTGGCCGAGCGGTTAAAGGCGCTACAGTCTGGAACCGCACGACCGCTGCGGTCGCAGTTTCGAATCCTGCCTCGGGCATGGATGTGTGTGATGTCCTTAGGTTAGTTAGGTTTAAGTAGTTCTAAGTTCTAGGGGACTTATGTCCACAGAAGTTGAGTCCCATAGTGCTCAGAGCCATTTGAAAGGCACGCGCTTAAGCTCACGCAGGCTGGCGTGAGGTCTGGAACAGGACATGGAATTTAGACTTCAGAATAAAGGTGGTACTTGGTGGAATACTTAACTTTAATCCATTAATGTTGAACGTAGCTCTTGTCTGTACATTATTTACAATATCAATAGCAACTGATAATGGCGCCTTGCCAGGTCGTAGCAAATGACGTAGCTGAAGGCTATGCTAACTATCGTCTCGGCAAATGAGAACGTATTTTGTCAGTGAAACATTGCTAGCAAAGTCGGTTGTACAACTGGGACGAGTGCTAGGAAGTCTCTCTAAACTAGACCTGCCGTGTGGCGGCGCTCGGTCGGCAATCACTGATAGTGGCGACACGCGGGTCCAAATGGCTCTGAGCACTATGGGACTCAACTGCTGAGGTTATTAGTCCCCTAGAACTTAGAACTAGTTAAACCTAACTAACCTAAGGACATCACAAATATCCATGTCCGAGGCAGGATTCGAACCTGCGACCGTAGCGGTCTTGCGGTTCCAGACTGCAGCGCCTTTAACCGCACGGCCACTTCGGCCGGCCACGCGGGTCCGACGTACACTAACGGACCGCGGCCGATTTAAAGGATACCACCTAGCAAGTGTGGTGTCTGGCGGTGACACCACAGCTTTTATATCTTTCGAACGCGATATTACAGCCATCTTTATAGGTGCATATCGCCATCCTATGACTTTTGTCACCTCACTGTATAATAAAATGATGTTCATTTAATTTCAGTTCGAAGCAATTTAATTTTTTAATGAAATATACTACCAATATTTTCTCAGTTGTTAACACGCATATAGCAGTTAATCGGTTACCTCGCGTTTTTGTGGGTCGTAAACCACGCACGTGTTTTGTATTACTCGCCGGGAACGTAAGATAGGGCTCGGCACAGAGGAGGAAGTTGCCGTCGGCGGTTGCTTAGCCCGGCCGCTCGCGTGTCGTGGAGGTCGCAGGCGAAGAGCAAACTGGGGGGAGGCAAGTCGCCGGCCGCAGCGGCGGCGACCAATTAGCGCTGACCACCACGGGAGGCCGCCAGCTGCCGTGAGATAACGCACGCCGCCGAATTGCCTAATTAGTGTAAACGAGTAAACAGCGCCACGGTTCACGCACGCGCATTATCGGCCCAGCTGAAAACCGCCGTGGCTGGGTAACACCGCTCTGTTCCTATTAACGCGCAGCGCCGCGCTGTGGCTATTAGCTGAACCTCTGCTAGGCAAGTGGGAAATCCCCACACTATGCACACCTCGTAAATTAGATTAGTTTAAGCTCTATTGTGGGGAACGTGTTAATATCCATGTGATTCTTCTCTGTTGCAAGCTGCTGCTGTTGGGAAACTTGGGAATTCAGGATATATCAAGATTTTTCTAATCATTGTGCATCCATTATCTCTCTGTTTACAAGAATAATAAAAGTTTCATAAAATATGAATTAATAAGGCAAAGGCCACTAAATTATTGTCCTCTAATGCTTCGGAGTATACACAGCTATTAACTTGCATCTATTACGTAGAAATATATGTACGTGTTATATGTTTGTAACTGTAGTCTCGCGCTACCTAATTCCGTATCGTACCATATGAATACGTGGTGTATGGTCTTTTGGACGTGGCCGAAGGAGCAGAAACCACCCGGAATCTGCAGTTGTGATACATATTATGTAAACTGAACAAGGAGTAGGAAGAAAGGAAATGAAAGTAAGGCAACTGTTGATGTCAACTGCTTCGGGAATTTATATCGACTCAACGGCGACTTTTAAAAATGTATGTTGGAATGGAGCTCGAATACGTAATTTCTCACTTACTATATAGTTGTGTTAAATGCCGCGCCAACCGGACATACAGTTCTTCGCAAATACGCGGACTATGTCGGTACGATCGCTGGATAACTCACATTCCCACCTAGCCCCACCATCCACATCCTTGTCCTCCGTGCCAGCTAATTACAGATTTACGCTGGGAGTCGAATGTAAATGTGCATCCACACTGAAGCTTGTGGATTCATTGCCCGTTCACAAACATAATTCGCCTCGATGTGCAACGAATCCATAACCTTCAGTACAGGTAACCTTCAGTGCGGATGCACGTTTATTCTCGACCTCCAGCGGGAATCAAAAATTGGCGAGAATGGTGCACTCGAACAGGGACTGCGGAAGGGTGATGCTAGTTTGGCATCTTAGGGGCTGGGGGGTCGTGCTAAGTTAGTCCGCGCATTTGCGGTAAACAGTGTGTCCAGATGGCGCAGTGGTAATGCAGCTAGCTAGTAAGATCATGGGTTCGTGTCCCAGACCGGCACACATTTTCACTCGTCGCTACTACGTTCGCATAAAGTCCCGTTGCAACTGATATCATTACTTCCTTTCCTTCCCTGTCCTTTCCTTTCTCTCTCCCTTTCACCTCCAATTTACAAAATATTTATCTTAGCAGTTTACTACATTGTAAGCCTAAAATTTTCACAGAATTTGCGTTGGTGCTCACTTCATATTGGCTCTCGACTATTAATAACTGATATTACCGACAAATGTCAGAGAACAGGGATAACTTCAATAGTAGCTGCAATCAGATTAGCGATCTTACCTTAACTTCAAAACTGGGGAGAGCGCAGTGGAAGATGTAAACTGGTTTTTCTTCGTTGCAAGCAGATTAGCGCATGACAGATCAAGCAAGGAGGATGTAAGAAGCAGTCTAGCTCAGGTTAAGGGACATTCCTTGCTAAATGAATTTTGTTAGTCTCAAAAATAGGCTTTATGTGAAGAAGAGATTTCTGAGAATGTACATGTGGTGCATAGCACTATATGATAGTGAATCATGAAAAACGAAAAAAAAAAGGAATCGAAGCGTTTGAGATTAGGTGAAGTAATAAGAAACGACGACGTTCTCCGCCGAATCGGCGAGGAAAGGTAAATACGGGAATTCCTGACTACAAGAAGGGATAATATGCGTTAATACGTTACGGAATAACTTCCAGAGTACCACAGGAAGCGGTGAAAGTTGGGGGGATGGGATTGTATTTTAAATGCAGCAAATAACAGAAAACTTTGGATTAAATTCGCTCTAAGATGAAGACATTGTGACAATTTCTGAGCAGAACAGTAGGCCTTACTTCAATGTTTATCCTGTTCACATCCCCAGTAATCTCTTTTCAGATACCAGCAGAAGTCTGTACGTATTTGTTGTAATGAGAAATGATTGTGACTAACGCCACTGAGAGGTTCTAGGCGGTTCAGTCCGGAACCGCACTGCTGCTACGGTCGCAGGTTCGGATCCTGCCTCGGGCATGGATGTGTGTGATGTCCTTAGGTTAGTTAGGTTTAAGTAGTTCTAAGTCTAGGGGACTGATGAGCTCGGATGTCAAGTCCCATGGTGCTTAGAGCCATTTGAACCATTTTAATGCCACTGACTGCGGCACGTGTTCAGAGAAAAAAAGATCGAGTTATAAATGAGCAATGACTTATAGCAGTAAGACAGCCGGTAATACGGAGTCCCTATCTTTCTCATGACACTAAGAACATTCGCGCTGTGCAAAATATTATCAATCATGCTGCTCACATACAACAGTAATGAAGACAGAGATTATATCTTCACCGAGTTCAACCTTCTTGACAACATAGGCCTAAATAATGATCTCTGGAAAGTACCAAAGGGCGAAGTGACGTCCAGTTCAAAGCGCCCTTTCGAAGCAAATCGGCACAATCATCACCATCATCATCACCAGCAATATCGATTCATTGACATTCGGTGATCATTTCAGTCATCTTTATCTTTTCGAATGAACCTTGGTCCACTCTTCCTCAATTCACTTTTTACGTGTTCAGTTCACTTACGTTTCAATTTCATTAAAGTCGTAAGGTTTCTTTTCCTGTCTCACCCAGCCGGCCGCGGTGGCCAAGCGGTTATAGGCGCTACAGTCTGGAACCGCGCGACCGCTACGGTCGCAGGTTCGAATTCTGCCTCGGGCATGGATGTTTGTGATGTCCTTAGGTTCGTTAGGTTTAATTAGCTCTAAGTTCTAGGGGAGTGATGACCTCAGACGTTAAGTCGCATAGTGCTCAGAGCCATTTTTAGCCTATCTCACCCAATAATTCAGTTTTGCACACGTTGTCCATTAACACGCATTGCTTTCTCGTTCTCCCAGTTTAAGGATCTTAAAATTTGCTGTAGGGGTACTCAGAAGAGTTTTTGGGTTTCGGCAATTGTTTGCCTCATCCTCTCTTCATGTGAACCTCCCCATTACTCTTACGAAGTCCAGGTGAAGCTCTGTCATTAAGGAATTCCAACATAAGTAGCAGTAACGCCTTGTTTTTCACGGAGTTGTTAGTACACATTTCTTTTGTTGAGTCGTACCTGTGAATTAGTTCTGTAATTCTGTTTACGACTTGTAAATGTTCTACTCTGTTTTTTTCTACGTGGTTCAAGACATCGCTTAAAATACTCCACGCTACGGGAGTGATAGGTCTATAGTTTTTTAGCTCTTCCATTTGCTGGTGAGGATTAAAAATTAGAATTTTAGTTATCATTATCCTCAGCATATATTTATGTGAGTAATTTTGAAAGATCGTTTTCTATTACTTTGCGCCATAGCTTAGACAATTCATATTTATGTAACATCACCACACGCAAAAAATTCACTTCAGTATCTTTAGCCCCACAACGGACTTTTGTTGATGCTACAGCCAAACTGATACACACTTATTAAGTCACCACAGATGAAAAGGCGTCGTAAGATTACGGTGTCAACAGACTTCACAAGTAATCCCTACAGAGTTGTGCCAATACCTTGACTTAAGAAGGATAATTGCCTTACGCAGTACTGAACACAATTTCTGGAACATTGACGATCGTGTAATCGTAGCTTCGACCAGCTGCCAGCGGCACGACGAGCAGTGGGTAGAAGCAACGTGGTGTGCTGTGTGCACTTGAGACTCTAGTGTACACAACCTGCCGTGTTGCTCCCACTGACTGGTCGCCGTGTAGCTGGCAGGCTTCCGACAGAGCCTTTACGTGATTACCGTGTTCCAGAGTTTCCCTTTAATACTACCCTAAGATAATTAACTGTCCTAAGTCATCATACTGGCACAACTCCGAGCGAACTTCTTATGAAGACAATGTGATGGTATTCTTTAGAAGGACAACGAGCGCGATATCATAAATGTGTATCATTACCGCTATGATGATATTTATTAATGTCATAATCACAGATGTTTCCTTTCTTATGTCTCATAATTTTCTACACTCCTCACTGGGCATTATTTTTGGAATGTTATTATTTAAATTATTCACTGTCTGTGTTTCACTCTCATCTTTAGAACAGCACGAACTCTTCAAAAGATTGCCCGTTCTAGTCCACTTCCTGTCTGTTATTATTTGTTGTTGTTTACAATACCACGCCAATTGAAGAAATATGATGTCTGCACACTGCAAGTTTCTGATTAGTTTTCTTCACACACATGTTTTCATGTTTTCGAGTGCGCCTATTTCCAAATTTTTCATCTAGATGTTGTTTCCGAATAGTTTTCGTTTTCTGGTATCTGTGTGTGAATTCCGAAGGGGTCAAACTGCTTAGGTCATCGGTCCCTAGACTTTCATAAACTAACTTATGGTAAGAACAATACACACATCCATGCCAGAGGGAGGAGTCGAACGTCCGGCAGGAGGGGCCGCGCAGTCCGTGACATGGCGCCTCAAACCGCGCGGCCACTCCGCGCATCTTTCTGGTATCTCTTAATTTCTCTCCAGTACTTGCTTCGTTTCATTTGTCAGTTACGTATCATTTCCATATGTTAAAGTTAACAATATTTTGTGCTATAGGAATCATTACTCTCCACAGAACAAGATGTGTGACAGATGGGCACTCGAATCCGAACATGAGTATAGTGCTCTCACTCAACGAGCTTGCCTTGATAACTTAATCGGTAAGGGCAATTCCTGCGAAGATCAAGGTTATAGGTTCGCAATGTTTTAATATATGTGGAAGTTTCATCACAATGTACAATGCAGTGCAGAGTGAAATACTTTTCCAGGATAAATTATCTGGGCCGTAGCTAATCACTTTCTTTCTCCCAACGATGATAAACTCTCTTGACTCCCAGAAGAGCTTTTCCGAATTTTTGAAGCAGGAAGTGAACACTGACAGTTGCCCAGCTGTGTAGGAGGAAGGTAGGTCTTGCCAGCTCTGATGACCTATAACGAAACACACGGTTTATTTCAACTCTATTTCCCTTCGCATTTTCCGTCGCATTTAACTTCAGTAAATCCCACTTCTGCAAATTACGTTTTAGCTCCAAAGAAACTGGTATAGGTCTGCGTATTCAAATACAGAGATACGTTACCAGGCAGAATAAGGCGCTGCGATCGGCAACGCCTATGTAAGACAACTAGTGTCTGGTGCAGTTGTTAGATCAGTTACTGCAGCTACAATGGCAGGTTTTCAAGATTTAAGTGAGTTTGAACGTAGTGTTACAGTGGGCGCACGAGCGATTGGACATAGCGTCTCCGAGGTAGCAATGAATTAGGGATTTTCCCGTACCAACATTTCACTAGTGAACCGTGAATATCGGTAAGATATCAAATCTCCGACATCGCCGAGGCCGGAAAGAGATCCTGTAGGGACAGGACAACGACGATTGAAGAGAATTGTTCAACGTGACAGAAGTGCAACCCAGCCGCAGATTGCTGCAGATTTCAATACTGGGCCCCCAACGAGTGTCAGCGTGCGAACCATTCAAGGAAACATCATCAACATTGGCTTTCGGAACCGAAGGTATGGAGACAACCTCATGAATAGATGGAGCAGGGTACTGTTCAAACTGGTGGAGACTCTGTAATGGTGTAGCGCGTGTGCAGATGGAGTGATATGGGACCCCTGATACGCCTACATACGACCTTGACGGATCCCAAATATGTAAGCATACTGTCTGATCACCTACATCCATTCATGTCCAGTGTGCATTCCTATGGATTTCGGCTATTCCAACAGGACAATGCGACATCCCTTACGTCCAGAATTGCTACAGACAGGCTCCAGGAACACTCTTCTGAATTTAAACACTTCCGCTGGCTAGCAGACTCTATTGCTGAACACATCTGGGATGCCTAGCATAGTGTTGTTCGGAAGAGAGCTCCACCCCATCCTACTCTTACGGATTTATGGACAGCCCTGCGGGACTGATAGTGTGAATTCCCTACAGCACTACTTCAGACATTAATGGAGTCCATGTCACGTTGTGTTGCGGCACTTCCGCGTGCTAGCAGGGACCCTACAGGACTTTAGGCAGATGTACGAGTTTCTTTAGCTGTTAAGTGTATTTAATACCACTTTTGTCTGTAAAAAAAATCAGTAGAATAATTTTGGGTTTCTGAGGTCCATGTCACTTCGAAATGTTACATAGCAAGAAGCCAGATTCATAGCCTAAAACTATTACCGACATCCTCCAATACATTAGGCACAAAAGTATTTTCTTTAGGACTGGAATACTGGCGCCACAGATACTCAGACGTGGCAGTAAGGACTGTGACAAATTTTCTCATGGGCGAGTGAGCCTGCCAGAACCCGTCTGCCTTGGCGGCACACATGAACCAATTTAATCCCCGGCAGAGGAAGCCAACAACAATCTCACTCCGGGCCTGATTCCTCCTATATTTCACAGCATGGGAATAAGCTCTATCAGTTCATAAGCTTATCACCTGCTGCAGGGACAGCATGTCAGTTTTAACGTGCAGCCTGTCTTCGTATAGTGATGCACTGCTCTATGGTGGCAGAAGACTGACTCACTATGGCATTTCCATAACGCTTAGATAAGCATCTCATACATATCTATGGCCTACAAAGTGATCTAGAAAAGTACTTGCCATATGTTATAGATAGCAGCAGCTGCACGACAAGCAAAATCAACATTCGAACATACAGCTATTGCTGGTGATACCAATATGATCTACAACTCCAACTAATCTCAAGCTTACACTTTCCTTTGAAATTTTGTGCCAGTGCAGCATGAATCAACGCGCCTCACAGTGAACAGTCACTGGAACCATATCCCAAAAGAGAGTATTTCATACCGATGAGACTTCGGGCATGTCTGCCCATCATGAAATTTTCGTGTTATGTTCATTAATATCACAAAGAAATAAATTGTAACTATGTACCTTTAGAGACGTTAAAAACATTGACCACGGTGCCCAAAACGAGTCCCTTAGTTTGTAAATGATCTCAGTGAAAAATATGAAAATATGAGAACATGATGACGGTTACTAAAATGTATTTTACATCAGTTTTTATTTACCTTTAATTTCTTTCCGCAT
Organism: Schistocerca serialis cubense; assembly: GCF_023864345.2. Lineage (NCBI taxonomy): Eukaryota > Metazoa > Arthropoda > Insecta > Orthoptera > Acrididae > Schistocerca > Schistocerca serialis. The sequence continues at coordinate 478,398,942 of NC_064642.1, read as the reverse complement.
ATGATGATTGAAACTTCATGTCTAATCCATCTGCCCCCCCCACCCCCTCCCCCCCCCACCCCACCCACACACACACACACACACACGCACATGCACATTCCCGCACGCACGCACGCACGCACACACACACACACACACACACACACACACACGTTATAGCAAGAACCTACCGATCAGAAGGAATTATAAAGGCCGGTCGGGGTAGTCGAGCGGTTCTAGGCGCTAAGTCTCGAACCGCACGACCACTACGGTTGCAGATTCGAATCCTGCCTCGCGTATGGATGTGTGTGATGTCCTTAGATCAGTTAGGTTTAAGTAGACTGGTTTGCAATTGTTTGGTGTTAATTTCAGTATCTCTTTGGTTTTAATGTTTTGTAGCCGGCCGGAGTGGCCGAGCGGTTAAAGGCGCTACAGTCTGGAACCGCACGACCACTACGGTCGCAGGTTCGAATCCTGCCTCGGGCATGGATGTGTGTGATGTCCTTAGGTTAGTTAGGTTTAAGTAGTTCTAAGTTCTAGGGGACTTATGGCCACAGCAGTTGAGTCCCATAGTGCTCAGAGCCATTTTTAATGTTTTGTCTGAATATCGTAGTTCTTTCTCTGCCACACTAAAACAGAGTGATGGTTATTGTACTCAGTTCTGTAATACGTAAACATTCACGGCCGGAAATCTCACACTTATTAAAATCTACCGGGCTAGATGAATCAATTTCTTAGGGAACTCCTACGTTTAGTTCCCATCTTTTTTGTGCCTCTGCAAGGAAGAGTGTAGCTTCTGTGGGCGACCAACACAAACACTGGCTTGTTACTGACTGCGTCCGTGCAAAGGCGTAACTCACATACTTTCAAAACTACAGCGCATTTGGTGGTTGTCGGGTGCTTCCGTCCACTACTGTCTTCGTCCCACAGCGGAAGATTGGCAGACATCTACTTCAGTATCGGAATCCAGATGCCGCTCAGTTTTACGCTCTCATTCGTACGATTAAATTTATTGGCATGTTTTATAATGTCCAACGCTTCTCTGTATCCCTTGTAATACCTGCTCGTTTCTACAGTTATGTCGTCCATTCGTTTCGCGCAACGTATGTGAATGAAAGCAAGAAAATATGGAAGGGCTTTATTGAAATTAAATAATAAATCGTATGTCAACAACTAAAGACAGCTAATTACTGGATAGCAGAGTTCATAAAACTAAAAATTATTTAAAAAAAAATAATCTCGTTTGTGTGAAATACGAATGTAATTTGAACTCGTAGTGCCGCATTAGGCTTATAACTAAGCTTTTTCAAACAATTGAAGTGAAGCTGTTTAACTAAGCTGTAGACACGTAGCTGGCAATTCTCTTGTCTTCCTTTTTTGTTAAAGAAAAAAAATTAGACACTCCCGGAACTCGGCATTTAGGAGAGATTGTTTCGCTGGGAATCCCTCGGAGAAGAGCAAGACTCATAGAATGGGTTCATTGTTTTGTTAACTTTAATTAAGACCAGATAATCCGCATCAAGTACGACATTCTGAATCTCGCGTTTAGGGCGAACTTTCTTGTGGCAGCCGCTTATTAAGTGAAGAACAATGGGGAGTCGGGAGCATTGTTCTGCAGTATTTGCTTTGCGCCTTACGTCGACTGCAAACCTCGTGCCGTTTACTGAAAACGTGAGAGATATCCGCCGATAAAACAATAGAAATTAGGATCTACGTTTCGGAAGACAGAGAGAAAGAGAGCTCCCGTTCATTTCGTCATTAGTAATTTGTAATTTAATATTTGGTTTACGTTAACTCAGACAATAGCGATACAGTGGTAACGAATTGTGTTACGTTAGCTGCAGCTGGTGTGAATAAGAAAATTAGCTGAGATCACACAGAAGTCTAGCGAAGCTTGTACAGTTTCAGTTATTTCGATCTGTATATGTTTAGATCATCACAATGGATTCCGTACTTTAAGGTAAAGCCTGCGTCTACAGAACAATACGGTGCATGAGGTGTGTGCAGACTGTTTAGCGTGTGTGACTGGGAGCTCGATTGTGGATAAAACTAATTTAGTTACTGCGAGGGTTGATAAATATGATCGTGGCCTGTTGAGAAATCGCAGCAGGTCAATAGAATACAACAGCTCCACTTTTTCTAAAGTCGGAAGGAATCTGTGTGATAGCTGGAAAAAATGATAAAAGACGATCCAGTAGAGAAAGAGCCGTTAAATTTACTTGGACAAGGATTAGATGTTGCACCACCAGATATCAGCTTTGCCAAATCATCTGAGAAATCGCCAAAACCATTAGATCACAAATATTTATAACTCCGCTAACTATCTGGTATTTGAAACCCAAGACTAAAATGCAACGGTAACTTAGTAGCGTTCTCCTGGTATTATATTTTTTACCATTCGACGAGTCAGGACTGTAGTATGCGGCACTAAATCTATTTACAAAAGTGGAGATAATCAGTTGACCTATAATTACTTGTAGCATTGAAATTATTATTATTTTTTTTTAAATACGACATTTGAAACAAACATGAAATACGACGTAGCACGAAGTTTGGTGCTGAAACCGCCTCCTGCCCCGTCCGTCATACTATTTACCTAGGATATCTGAGGGCTTTTCAAAAACCATACTCTTTTTAATGACACAAACATATGTTTGAAAGAGAGACCCAAACACATCACTACGAGGAACAGCCAAGAGATCTTTCGACTGGTCAACACACTTAATTCTTAACCTCTCACACACTCATGTCATGCCGTTCCAAAGAAATAAACATTACTCATACGTTACAGATGTACAGATCAATGAACGTACACTGGATGAGGTTCCAAACGTGTTTCTAGGGATGTGGGTGGACAGTAAAATGAGTAATATATAAGCAAATATAAACCCAGGCTTCCGCGGCCATTGTCACATTCAGTAAAATTTTTCTCGGTTTTTGACCCCATTGTCAGTTTATATGAAACTACCGACATTTCGGTCCCTGTTGCAAGCGACCTTCTTCACAGTGTTTTTGTTTACTGCTGAATGAGAAAACGTTGTTTCTTATATAACTGCAGGCATGGCTGTTATCTAATTCTGATAGGCTGTTAACGGTTTACTTATGTCCATTCTCACTACGTATCGTTTTCTGTTGTCCCCATGATTTTTTATCAAGATGAGTACTTTTTTCCTGTCCTGTTTTCACATTATAACTGCAGTGTATATATTCACCGAACAGGGTTTTTTTTACTTATTCCAACAGCTAGCAGAAGCAAACAAAACAGTTATTTGTAGGTGATATTCAGCTATTGTCATCAGCAGCTATCGAAAACTGTATGACTGCTCATGCAACCGAAAATTTCTCAATGAAAGACAGAATTGAAATTTTGTTAAAACGTTTTTCTTTACTAATTTGATACTTTAAAACAAGATAATTCGATGAACTGACAGGTTGATATAGTTTTCTTTGATATTATGTGTTTTGATCAAAACAGCTCCAGCATTATTTATTCATTGACTTCAGCCATTAGTATTTCCATTGGATAATAGGAACCAGTCAACGAATAACTACTATATATGTAAAGGAAGAGCAATGTAAAACGTTTGTTTGAAAACTAGTAAATCAGCAACTCTTTGAGGAGAAATGTGAAATAAGCAATGTGGACATTGGGTTAACAAGAGATCTGATAAAGAAGGAAGCATATAAAATTATAAGAGACATAAAATGCAAAATGACAAAAACTATTATAATACAGAATCCAAATACTTAAAACATCGAAAATAAGTTCCTAAGTGAAAACATCATTTCTAAAGCAGACAAAGTAAATACGATAGTTCTCATTGGCAGACAAAAATACCCTGACAAAACGCAGAAGTCAACTCCACAAAATAATGTAAAAAAGTTATATGAGGTCCAACAAATAAATTTGAGCTATAAGTAAAAAATATACAAATGAAAAGGAAAATTTGTACAGAGAAATGCCTCTAAGCCTTCTCTCTAATGCCAACTACAAATTTACAACACCAAACGTCCCAGTAGGAATCTTTGTGAACTTCAAGAAAGCTTGCAGGACAGATGCTGCAATTACTACCAGAAAATTATAAAAGATGACAGAAGTATAAGGAACATATCTCAGTTAATGCAACCATAAAGGATATAGAAGTCCAGAAACAGCTACCCTTCTCTCTTTTGACATTGAAATTATGTACTCAAACGTACCAGTAACGGAATATGAAGCTGGCCGCGGTGGCCACGCGGTTCTAGGCGCTTCAGTCCGGAACCGAGCGACTGCTACAGTCGCACGTTCGAATCCTGCCTCGGGCATGGATGTGTGTGATGTCCTTAGGTTAGTTAGGTTTAAGTAGTTCTAAGTTATAGGGGACTGATGACCACAGATATTAAGTCCCATAGCGCTCAGAGCCATCTGAACCATTTTGAACGAAACGTGAAACGTTATAAATGGAGCCAAAGTTAATTCAATAGTTTTCTTAGATAGACTACAATACATAACAGCCAACTTCTTGATGGACATGTTAAAGAAAAGAAGTTGTTAGAATTGATAATCGAACAAAATAGCTTAAACTTTAATTATAAATAGTGTTTACAATGAGTTCCCTAGTGTCAAGTACCCCTGCAAACATTTTCATAAATCATTTAAAAAAGTAAATGTTTATAATGTTATTACAAATTGATACAACAAACTTCACGGGGTCAGGTACAAAGATGATTTCCTTTGTTTAATTGATGTAGCACCAATGAAACTTGACCAGTTACAAACAGGGTTACAACACAGACTTGAATACCATACATAAAAAAGTAAATTTCACAACAGAAAAAGAACATTAAAACCAAAAGAACTTCTTAGCTGTAACAATTACAAAACAAAGCGGCCAGCATAACTTCGAAATTTTTTGGCAAAATTTAACTACTGATACAATCATACTTGACTGAAAATCACCCAAAAGTTTGTTGACTGAACATCGAACCAGTCGGCGTAGAAAAGGACCAGATAGGACCACACTACACCACAAAAAGAGCAACAAACTATGCGTACAGCAGTAATACAGCCATAAAATTAAAAAAAAAATTAAGTAACTAATACAGTCAATAAACGCGATACACACACAGCCACAATCAACAACATAACAAGACCCCCCATACACAAGCACGCGCAGTGACAGAACGACACCGCACCACACAAAGATGACAAGACAAAAAGAGGATTCAAGATGGTACACAGTGACGTAGAGCAGAAACCCACACATAAAATAACAAACATTTCCAAAAGACAAGGCATATAGACGGCACTCAAAACAGATAATTGAGCGCAAAAGTACATAAAAAGTAAGACACAGAGGTTTACCAGAAGCAGCCTTTGGTTAGACTGCAAGGCACCCCTGGGGTAAGGCTCTAATGTAGTCCGTCTATTTAGCCACTGACATGCACTGAGTAGCCCCTATCAAGGTGCTAGTCCCCCCGCTATGGTTTATGTGGTATCGATATTAACGATGCCACGGAATAGTTTACCAAGTTGGCAATACGAGAGACACAGACGACAGCGCCCTCTAGCCGGTGCTGTCGAGGTCTACGAGCTCCGCGACTGCTTCAGCCCATTTTATCGGGTGCACCCAGCCAGGAAACTTTGCTTCAACTTCGCACCACCTTGCAAATTATGTATTCTTATTGCTTGAGTAAAGGGGATTTAAATTCATACAGCAGTACCGACGTGTTTTACCTTTTCCTGATCCAACCCACGCGCCGCCTTCCAGGCGGGATACAAAAGTCCAGGTGTGTGTAAAGGAATTGAGCGCACGGAAACAGAAAGAAATGGTTGGCCCTAACGCATGGACTGTAGCTATGTGCCCTGATTAAATATTAATAAATACTAAGCAGTGGTCGGGACTAACAGCTACTGTAGTTGTATTGGTTGTGAAGTAAATGATTGCTGAGAACGAACAAAGATCAAATACTGATCAAGGGAGAATGAATGCAAATAGGCCGACCGTTGCGGCCGAGCGGTTCTAGGCGCTTCAGTCAGGAACCGCGCTGCTGCTGCGGTCGCAGGTTCGAATCGTGCCTCGAGCATGGATGTGTTTGATGTCCTTAGGTTAGTTAGGTTTAAGTAGTTCGAAGTCTAGGGGACTGATGACCTCAGATGTTAAGTTCCGTAGTGCTTAGAGCCATTTGAATCATTTTCGAATGAATATACACATATGCGTGCAATTAATCTGTTTCTTCATAAGGAAAGAACTGAAAAGGTCTCATAAAATAGACCGAACGAAAAAGAATTCGTGTTAACTGACTGCTACTCGCGAAAGTAGAGTGTTGGTGATGATTTCATGCATGGTTTGCGGTTCAAATGGCTCTGAGCACTATGGGACTTAACATCTGAGGTCACCAGTCCCCTAGAACTTAGAACTACTTAAACCTAACTAACTTAAGGACATCACACACATCCATGCCCGAGGCAGGATTCGAACCTGCGGTCGCGTGGTTCCAGACTGAAGCATGGTTTGTGAGTTAAGAGAAATAGAACTCCAAAGAGTAAACTCATGGCGGAAAAGTCACCTCACAGAGACTGACTGAAGAATCAGAACGCCTATACGAATTTTGTTCGCCGTTGCTGTGACACATAACGTCGTTCGCGCGTGGCGAGGCGCAGCACATTGTACACTCCAACGTGAATAATAATATTTTTGCGGCCTCTTCCTCCAACGATTTTAGAAATTCCAATTGAATGTTATTTATCCCCAACTGCTTTATTTTATCTTAAATCATCCAAATATCTTTTAAATTTTGGTTGAGGTACTGGATCCCATATTTCTTCTAAATCGACTCCTGTCACTTCTTCAATTTCATCAAACAAATCTTCTTCCTCACAGAGGCCTTCAATGTACTCTTTCCATCCATCTGTTTTCTCGTCTACATTTAACTGTCGAATTATCATCGCTCTCTCTGTGTCAATACCCTTTCTTTTAATTTCACCGAAGGTTATTTTGACTTTTCTATACGCTGAGTCACTCCTTGCGACGATAATTTCTTTTTCATTTTTTTCACATCTTTCATGCAGCGATTTCCCCTTAGTTGCCCTGCATTTCCAATTTATTTCATTCCTCAGTGACTTGTATTTCTGTGCTTCTAAATAACCCTGAACATATTTGTGCTTCCCTTGTTTCATCCATCAGCTGAAGTATTTTTTATGTTACCTTTGCTTTCTCTGCAGTTACCTTCCTTGTACATATGTTTTTCTTTCCAGCATCTGAGAGTGCTCATTTTAAGGATATATATTCCTCTTCAACTGAACTGTCTACTCAGCTATTCCTCATCGAAGTATCTATAGCCTCAAGCATATCTCCTCATTCCTCAGTACTTCCATATCCCGTTTCTTAGCGCTTTGGCTCTTCCTGACAAGTCTATTAAACTTCAGCCTAATTGTGATCTGAGTCTACATCTGTTCCTGGTTACGACTTACAGTCCAGTATCTGAATTCGGAATCTCTGCCTGACCATGATGTAATCTAACTAAACTCTACCTCCTCCTCTTGTGATTCTTGAAGAGAGTGTTCACAGTTACCAGCTGCAGTTTATCACAGAGCTCAATTACCCTTTCTCCTCTCTCGTTCCTACTACCAAGCCCAAATTCTCCCGTAACCCCTTCTTCTACGCGTTCCCTTACAAGCTCATTTCAGTCCCCCGGGAGAATTAGATTTCGTCTCCCCTCACGTACGGAATTTACCTGTTCAGTATCTTCGTATACTTTCCTTATCTCTTCTCCTTCAGCTTGCGACGTCGGCACATATACCTGAAATATCGTTGTCTGTGTTGGTTTTCTGTCGATTCTAATGAGAACAATCCTATCACTGAACTGTTCACAGTAACACATTCTTTGTACTACCGGCCTATTCATAACGGATTCTACCGCCGTTATATCATTTTCTGCTTCTGTTGATATTTCCCTGTAATCAGCTATCCAGAAATCTCCCTCTTCTTTCCATTTCACTTCATTGACCTCATCCATATCTAGATTGAGCCTCAGCATTTCCCTTCTCAGATTTTCTAACTACCCATCCAAGTTAAAACATCTGACATTCCACGTCCCGACTCGTAGAACGTTATCCTTTCATTGGTTATCCCATCTTTTCCTCATGGTCACCTCCCCCTTGACACTCACCTCCCGGAATCTTTGGCCAATGGAGAGATCATCATGGCGGTTTTTCAATTATAGGCCACATGTCCTGTGGTTACACATTATGAGTGTTTAATGCAGTGGTCTCCGTTGACTTCTTCATCCTCATGACGTTGATCATTGACGATTTGTCCGTCTTTAGGGGCAGTTTGGCACCCCAAGGGCAAGAGAGAGCCCTTAATCTCTCTCCACTCCTTCACCCTCTTTGACAATGCCGTTGACAGAATGAAGGTGGCCTTTCATTATGGAAATCTTCGACTTCCAATGCTGAGTGGCGGTGGCGTGATCCGAACTAGGGTCTTAGAAAGTTTGGATTACTAATCAAAGACACTATCTCCTCTTTGTCTAGTTATTATTAACACCACCGAGAATACCAGGGAAGTGACATCGCTAGGAAGAATTAGCTGCAAGTCTCTAGATTTGTTGAAACTATCGTCACATAGTTTCTAGGAGAAGAACATTACAATGATCAGAGAATTCCCAGTTCTAAGAGCGGAAAAGGCATGGATCAACTCCTCATTGCAGCAACACTTCAGTTGTGTGGTGTGTTAAGAAAGACACTGCAAAAGAAATTGGAGAAAAGTAGTCTGCATTGGGGATTGTGGACAACTGCACAATAGCGTTCATTAAGGAAGTGCCAGAACTCAAGGACATTTTTCTCGACGTCAGCAAGCAAGTAGTAAACTGTTGTCCACAAATTCACTTCACGGAATTCGTCTTCGTTTATTTGAAGTATCCCTAGTCCGGAAAGAGGAGCAGATGAGGAGGTATCTGATGAGGAGTTGTACGGGTCGCACCAAGAGCCAGACTCCTATCGCCGATCTGCACACCAGGTGGTGCTCGCCCGTGTCCAAAGCACCACAGGAGAAACACCGTGGTACTTGCGAGGTGAATCCTCTGAAGGCGTGACGGACATACTTGCTTTCCATCGACTGGACGTCAGTAGCAAGGTAAAGAACTCACAGAGATCCCAGACGCAACACCAGTCAACGTGGAGATGCTTCTCCTCAAACACTTTTGGTAACCTGCATCATTGAAGAAAGCCAAAGATCGCAGTCGTGGATATCAGCTGCATTGGCATTATCGCACTACAGATGCAACTCTGTTCGAAACAATGGCGGAAGCAGAAGAAGGGCGGCGGGACGTGCAAAAGCTGGATAGGGGCTGAGCGAGAGCTTTGTGGAACGGCCTCCAGCAACAGGCTGTTGAAGCAAGCAGCACAGCACCATTTGAGAACTAAGAAACGGGCTATCGCTCTGTCAGGGACGTGATACAGGCCCAAATCGTCCCTGCACTGCTAGAGGGTGAGGATCTCGTACCTTATCTTGAACAGCACGACGTTTGCAAAGATATGAACCCTGCCGTTAGCTCGTGGCAGGCCATTGACGGTGTAATAGGAAATGTCTTAGCCACGTGGGGGATACGTTACGCAAAATATAAATTTGCATATTGTGTCCATTGCAGAAGATTGAGAGCTCGTAAACGATGATATAGGAACCCAACTCGTAGTTAGGACAGTCGACGCCAGCAATTGAGCGCAATCGGGCGCTGCAGATCACTTACAAAATCCAGTCCTAAGCACCGGATAGTAGCAGCTACAAGCAGGAAGTGCCACACCTGTAGCCATGGCGCTCGATCTGCGGACGTCACGGCAGCTACCAGGAGCTTCGCCGTAGGTGGAAACCCAGCGCCCCTACGAAGAATGGTGACGACATAGTCTGCATAAGCAGTCCATCTGAAGATATGGCCACCGAGAGACATCCAAGATAGCCATTGACGGAGGCCGCAGAGCAACGGTTCCATTGAGAAAGCATAAAACAGTGCAGAAATCGGGCAGCCATGTTGCATCGAACAACGGATCAAGACGGGAGGAGTGAGACAGCCATTGTAAAATGCACGAGACGTAGTTCCACAAAGGAGACGCATTACGGCATCGACGCTAGTATCACTGCAGCACCTGCAAGCCACGTAGCCCTGATTGATCCGATCGAATGCCTGGCTAAGTCAAGAGCTGCCAAAAATCCAGGCACACGGCGAGCATGAGTAAGAGCGATCATGTCACGATAGCGACAGAGGGCAGTGCAGATATTATCATTATTCCTCCCAAGGAAGTTTTATTTGGGGAAAACCACGTACTAGGCCGTCCATTTAAGACATGCAGCCAGCAGACGGATAAAGATCTTCGTGTCGCTGCTGAGCTAAATCAAAGGGCGGTAACTTCGTATCTGTAATCTACCCTAAGGGTTGCCGATGGGAAAGAGGAGACCGTTAAGGAAACCATCTGGGATCTGCACGAGACGTGACATAAGTTGCTAACAAATTTTCACCCCCACCAGCACAATAAGGGAACGTAATGTCCGACAGAGGGAGGTTATTAAAGTCAGGCGACTTTTCATAAAACCTGCCCAGATAGCAACATGGACTTCGTCCTCCCTGATATCGGCAACTGCGTCGTTGCATTCACAGGGAGCGAGCCAAAGGAGAATCGGGAGACTGCATTATCATTGGCCGGATGGTGACGTTGTGCAGGGTACAGCATAACATAACGTGCATGGAGGGAACATGCTGTATCGCATGGGTATCTAGGCACCTCCTATTATTAGTGATAAGAACATTAATCAAAGTAACCCGCCGGGGTAGCCGAGAGCGCTAATGCGCTGCTTTCTGGAATCGGGTAGGAGCGGCGGCCCCGGTTCGAATCCGTCCGATGGATTAACGACGAGGGCCGGTATGCCGGCCAGCCTAGATGTGGTTTTTAGGTGGTTTTCCCGCTGGGTGAATACCGGGCCGGTCCCCACGTTCCGCCCCAGTTACACGCTAGACGCCGACAGCAGGGGTACAGTACTTACGACCCGGGAGGGTGGGGGGGGAGGGGGGGGGTTGGTTCGGGGTGGCCGCAGGAAGGCCATCCGGCCATCCTCTGCAACTAACACTGCCAAATCCGTAATAACGAGGCCTACCCCGCGTTGAAGAGGGACAAGGCCCAACGAAAGAAAGAAATATTAATCAAAGTCCTCCGATAAATAGACGGACGCTCCTGCGCTAACCCAACGTGTGTGTATCATGACCATAGTTCCTTCAAGGTGACGACGAGAGGGGGATGTGAGCTGTGCCTTGGCACAATCCCCCGTCGCCTGACACTTTGGCGATTATGGCATCATAGTACATTCCCGGAGAGTGTTGAAGTAGAAATCCTGGGTTCGTCGCTGTCACCCTGCGACCTCCCTTCCCTAACCAACCATGGCCTTGTACAGTGCAGGCTCTGCACAGAGCACCCACCGTGACGCGGCCGACTGTCTGATTCACAGCGTCGGCGACAAACTGTTCATACGCGTCACAGCGTCGGCGACAAACGGTCTATGTGGTCTCGAGGAGCTGCTGGGTGTCGAGTGAAGTAAGGTGGCTCTGAGCCGTGACTTCCCGCGATGCTCTTGGCAGGATAGTTCCTCTGTCGAAGTTGCGCGCCTTGCGGCACCCTGATTGGCTAGCGTTCTCTATTTAGGACGGCCGCGGATCGCGAGGTGGCGGAGACTCGGTCGGGAATGTGACGGAGACTCGGTTGGCGGCAGTGGCAGAGGGAAGACAGCGCACTGAGCATCGCGAGTAGTCAGTCGGCGCTTGGTGTACTAGTGTGTAGAAGCAGTCACCGGTCAACATAGGCTCTGTGTAAGAGTCGTGTCTATCTCGAATCCTGAGGTGAGCGCAAGAGTTTCCCCTGGCGTGCATGTTAACAGAGAGCTCCTGCACTAACTTTAAATGACGCCGTTGTTGATGTGCACAGGTCCTCCTGCCTGGTGTAGTCACTTGAGCTCTCGAGCATGAAATTCAGACGCCTGGCCGATGTGAACGCCAAACGTCCAGAATGTACTGATTACTGTGTTGATCTTTCAGGCCATTATAATATCATATTGCCGAGTGTTCTCCGTAATAGTATATTCACATATTTGTGATATCTTGCTATTTGAGTATTTTTTGAATCCTAATAGCTTCTACAAATTGTTATTTTTCATATTTACAAGGCCAGACAATTGACTAGTGAGCTGAGATCAGCAGTTACGTTAAAGTTATATTTGTGTAAAATAATTTCTTTAATAATCTAAATTTTGGGGGCATAACACTGTTTTTCTTTTAAAATTCATTGAATTATTCTCATTGCTCTTAAACAATTGAATCGTCGGTGTAGATCACCACCATTTGCAATTACTAATTAATCTTTGTGTTGTGACCGGTACTCTGTTTCAATTAATTTGGTGAAAATAAATTTTTTTTCCCGCAAATGGGGTCAACATCCCACTCCAGCAACCCATGTGCCCTGCTTACCAATCCCAGACCTTACCGGTCTCGTAATCAGTTTCCTTGGCCCCTGGCAGCGCCACACGCTTTGGAGGCAGGGGATGATGACACAGATATGGGAATCTTCCTCAGAAAACTCAATGGGCCAGACTTCAGCAGCTGGCACCCCACCGGCAGTAACGCGGGATATGTAAACACGATTGAGGAGACTGCAAGAATGGTTAGTGGAATGTGTAAACCGCGGACAATCACCATGAACATAGTCCAAAGGGTCCAGAAGGTTGAGATGCTGGAGAACTACCATCAGCGTCGCGCACGAAGAGTGACGCGGCAGTTGGTCTTTGGTCGCCTAGGTGGGGTTGAAATTATCTCCCATGATCAATACTTCTTGCCGACCCAGGAAGAGAGGTGTGACACCTTCGGAAAAGGAAGTGTATGTTCGTGGCAACAACACAAATCAAACGGCGCATAGAGGATGATGATCCTGACGCCACTATAAGTAAGAGCTGTACCTTTGGCATCAGGGAGAAAGGCAACTGCGTCAGCGAGGATACAGTCACGTAGTAGGACCGTTATCCTGCTACCCTTATAGGAAAAGTGGGAGCACAAAAGTTTCCAACATGCACATCCTGAAGGAGGGAAACGTCAACATCTGCAGAATACAGCATTCCATGTACTAAAGTTTGTAGTGTGCACAAACGGTACTGATGCTGACTGGTCCGGCCGCGGTGGTCTCGCGGTTCTAAGCGCTCAGTCCGGAACCGTGCGATTCCTACGGTCGCAGGTTCGAATCCTGCCTCGGGCATGGATATGTGTGATGTCCTTAGGTTAGTTAGGTTTAAGTAGTTCTAAGTTCTAGGGGACTGATGACCACAGATGTTAAGTCCCATAGTGCTCAGAGCCATTTGAACCATTTGATGTTGACTGGGACTATGCAGTAATCTGACATTCCCAGGGGGACGGATGATTCAAACATAGCGGAAGCAAAGCGTGCCCCTTGGTAGGATGTGATGGGGAGAGAGCCGACCCCAACAAGGGGGTTCTATCAGTCCGTACACCTCCAGAGCGTCCATCCTCATCATCGACGTCGTCCGCGCAGGAAACAGACGTCTCACTGGACTGTTTCAATGGAACATTATCAGAGATGCGACCACAGATAGCGTCAGACAAAGAAAGAAAGGCAGCCGCATCAGTCACAGGCGGGGAAAGATCGCTGTCCATACGTGGAAGCTGATTGGAGACAGAGGCGGCGAAAGACGTCGCTCGTCCGGTACCAAGGTGTCAGAGGACAGCGCGTCATCAGTAAGAGGATCGTCATCCTGTGGACACTTCCGATGGAGGCACTCAGCTGTTTCCTTGGTGACTGTTGCTTCCTAAGAAGTTAATCCGTGTCGGATGGTTGGTAGCTGCCGTCCGACATGCGGTCGGACGACAGAAAAGCGAAGTTCGGTCCAGCTCCATGATCAACAACAATGGGGTCGGGAGAGACAGCTTGCGTGTGCTGCCGGCCATTGTCCGTTGATACTGCCTCCTGCGGCAGTGTAGGAGAAACAGGTGGAACGTCCATCGCTCGTCGAGAGGAGTCTACGCCGGTGCCGACTGATTCAGAGGGGGCACAGGTATCAGCACCTAGGACTTGTAACACAGTGGGCGCCGCAGGAAGAGTGACGTTTCCATTCGCCTACATCGGAGACCTTCAGAACGGACAAGTTCTTCCTGGCCACAACCTGAGCCAGACACAGAGCGGCTGGTCATCAGACGTGACGACAGCCCTCCAGCCAGCAATTACCAAGTAGGTAGGCAGATATTTCCTCAGTTTATTTTCTATCTTATGGACACTATCCCCCCCCCCCATGAACCATGGACCTTGCCGTTGGTGGGGAGGCTTGCGTGCCTCAGCGATACAGATAGCCGTACCGTAGGTGCAACCACAACGGAGGGGTATCTGTTGAGAGGCCAGACAAACGTGTGGTTCCTGAAGAGGGGCAGCAGCCTTTTCAGTAGTTGCAAGGGCAACAGTCTGGATGATTGACTGATCTGGCCTTGTAACAATAACCAAAACGGCCTTGCTGTGCTGGTACTGCGAACGGCTGAAAGCAAGGAGAAACTACAGCCGTAATTTTTCCCGAGGGCATGCAGCTTTACTGTATGATTACATGATGATGGCGTCCTCTTGGGTAAAATATTCCGGAGGTAAAATAGTCCCCCATTCGGATCTCCGGGCGGGGACTACTCAAGAGGATGTCGTTATCAGGAGAAAGAAAACTGGCGTTCTACGGATCGGAGCGTGGAATGTCAGATCCCTTAATCGGGCAGGTAGGTTAGAAAATTTAAAAAGGGAAATGGATAGGTTGAAGTTAGATATAGTGGGAATTAGTGAAGTTCGGTGGCAGGAGGAACAAGACTTCTGGTCAGGTGACTACAGGGTTATAAACACAAAATCAAATAGGGGTAATGCAGGAGTAGGTTTAATAATGAATAGGAAAATAGGAATGCGGGTAAGCTACTACAAACAGCATAGTGAACGCATTATTGTGGCCAAGATAGATACGAAGCCCACGCCTACTACAGTAGTACAAGTTTATATGCCAACTAGCTCTGCAGATGACGAAGAAATTGAAGAAATGTATGATGAAATAAAAGAAATTATTCAGATTGTGAAGGGAGACGAAAATTTAATAGTCATGGGTGACTGGAATTTGAGTGTAGGAAAAGGGAGAGAAGGAAACATAGTAGGTGAATATGGATTGGGGGACAGAAATGAAAGAGGAAGCCGCCTGGTCGAATTTTGCACAGAGCACAACATAATCATAACTAACACTTGGTTTAAGAATCATGAAAGAAGGTTGTATACATGGAAGAACCCTGGCGATACTAAAAGGTATCAGATAGATTATATAATGGTAAGACAGAGATTTAGGAACCAGGTTTTAAATTGTAAGACATTTCCAGGGGCAGATGTGGACTCTGACCACAATCTATTGGTTATGACCTGTAGATTAAAACTGAAGAAACTGCAAAAAGGTGGGAATTTAAGGAGATGGGACCTGGATAAACTAAAAGAACCAGAGGTTGTACAGAGATTCAGGGAGAGCATAAGGGAGCAATTGACAGGAATGGGGGAAATAAATACAGTAGAAGAAGAATGGGTAGCTTTGAGGGATGAAGTAGTGAAGGCAGCAGAGGATCAAGTAGGTAAAAAGACAAGGGCTAGTAGAAATCCTTGGGTAACAGAAGAAATATTGAATTTAATTGATGAAAGGAGAAAATATAAAAATGCAGTAAGTGAAACAGGCAAAAAGGAATACAAACGTCTCAAAAATGAGATCGATAGGAAGTGCAAAATGGCTAAGCAGGGATGGCTAGAGGACAAATGTAAGGATGTAGAGGCCTATCTCACTAGGGGTAAGATAGATACCGCCTACAGGAAAATTAAAGAGACCTTTGGAGATAAGAGAACGACTTGTATGAATATCAAGACCTCAGATGGAAACCCAGTTCTAAGCAAAGAAGGGAAAGCAGAAAGGTGGAAGGAGTATATAGAGGGTCTATACAAGGGCGATGTACTTGAGGACAATATTATGGAAATGGAAGAGGATGTAGATGAAGATGAAATGGGAAATATGATACTGCGTGAAGAGTTTGACAGAGCACTGAAAGACCTGAGTCGAAACAAGGCCCCCGGAGTAGACAATATTCCATTGGAACTACTGACGGCCGTGGGAGAGCCAATCCTGACAAAACTCTACCATCTGGTGAGCAAGATGTATGAAACAGGCGAAATACCCTCAGACTTCAAGAAGAATATAATAATTCCAATCCCAAAGAAAGCAGGTGTTGACAGATGTGAAAATTACCGAACTATCAGCTTAATAAGTCACAGCTGCAAAATACTAACACGAATTCTTTACAGACGAATGGAAAAACTAGTAGAAGCCAACCTCGGGGAAGATCAGTTTGGATTCCGTAGAAACACTGGAACACGTGAGGCAATACTGACCTTACGACTTATCTTAGAAGAAAGATTAAGGAAAGGCAAACCTACGTTTCTAGCATTTGTAGACTTAGAGAAAGCTTTTGACAATGTTGACTGGAATACTCTCTTTCAAATTCTAAAGGTGGCAGGGGTAAAATACAGGGAGAGAAAGGCTATTTACAATTTGTACAGAAACCAGATGGCAGTTATAAGAGTCGAGGGACATGACAGGGAAGCAGTGGTTGGGAAGGGAGTAAGACAGGGTTGTAGCCTCTCCCCGGTGTTGTTCAATCTGTATATTGAGCAAGCAGTAAAGGAAACAAAAGAAAAATTCGGAGTAGGTATTAAAATTCATGGAGAAGAAATAAAAACTTTGAGGTTCGCCGATGACATTGTAATTCTGTCAGAGACAGCAAAGGACTTGGAAGAGCATTTGAATGGAATGGACAGTGTCTTGAAAGGAGGATATAAGATGAACATCAACAAAAGCAAAAAAAGGATAATGGAATGTAGTCTAATTAAGTCGGGTGATGCTGAGGGAATTAGATTAGGAAATGAGGCACTTAAAGTAGTAAAGGAGTTTTGCTATTTGGGGAGCAAAATAACTGATGATGGTCGAAGTAGAGAGGATATAAAATGTAGGATGACAATGGCAAGGAAAGCGTTTCTGAAGAAGAGAAATTTGTTAACATCCAGTATAGATTTAAGTGTCAGGAAGTCATTTCTGAAAGTATTCGTATGGAGTGTAGCCATGTATGGAAGTGAAACATGGACGATAAATAGTTTGAACAAGAAGAGAATAGAAGCTTTCGAAATGTGGTGCTACAGAAGAATGCTGAAGATTAGATGGGTAGATCACATAACTAACGAGGAAGTATTGAATAGGATTGGGGAGAAGAGAAGTTTGTGGCACAACTTGACCAGAAGAAGGGATCGGTTGGTAGGACATGTTCTGAGGCATCAAGGGATCACCAATTTAGTATTGGAGGGCAGCGTGGAGGGTAAAAATCGTAGAGGGAGACCAAGAGATGAATACACTAAGCAGATTCAGAAGGATGTAGGTTGCAGTAGGTACTGGGAGATGAAAAAGCTTGCACAGGATAGAGTAGCATGGAGAACTGCATCAAACCAGTCTCAGGACTGAAGACCACAACAACAACAACATGGACACTATGAGAACACAGTATTTTCCCAACGTCTTCCAAGTTTCAGCAACATGAGAAACGGCGTTGCCATAAGGTTTAATGGCGACCCCCAAAACGTCCGACGGCACCTCAAACGGAGTTCGAAAACACTCAACGTTCAGAGGCCAAAACCAGCGTGACCAGCCACGACAGCTCCTATATGGCCGTCAGAGTACCGAAACTTGAGGTTGTTGGCTTGGCGCCGCATAACGTCGTCACACAGCTCGTTCTTCACCATCTTCATCAACACAGTGGTACTGAGGATAGAAAAATGAATTCCCAGAACACCTTGCGGCCGGGGGCGCTTTAAGTCATTTATCAACCGTTCTAAAAAATGGTTCAAATGGCTCTGAGCACTATGGGACTTAACATTTGTGGTCAACGGTCCCCTAGAACTTAGAACTACTTAAACCTAACTAACCTAAGGACATCACACACATCCATGCCTGAGGCAGGGTTCGAACCTGCGACCGTAGCAGTCGCGCGGTTCCGGACTGAGCGCCTAGAACCGCTAGACCACCGCGGCCGGCTATCAACCGTTCTGCTTCATATGGTTTTGGCCACTCATGATCCAAAGGAAACATTATTTTAATCCTGGATTGGCGATAGGAAAATGCCATGATGGTCGGTTAACTCGGACACGAAGACAATCCGCTACGCTAAAGAAACAAAACGCGCGCTAGCTCGCAAGTGTCACAGCAGGCGAGATGCAAACAAGGTGTGCTGGCATCACCACTGCCAAAAGCAGATTGTCCCCTAGACCACTAGCTACCGGAATGAATTCACCATCGAGAAGTTAACAGAAATACCCTACAGTCGTTCGAGTACCGGTCGAGGCACACATAAAAAATGCCGACCTAGGTGGCCCAGTGGTTCTAGGCGCTACAGTCTGGAACCGAGCGACCACTGCGGTCGCAGGTTCGAATCCTGCCTCGGGCATGGATATGTGTGATGTCCTTGGGTTAGTTAGGTTTAAGTAGTTCTAAGTTCTAGGGGACTGATGACCTCAGAAGTTAAGTCCCATAGTGCTCAGAGCCATTTCAACCATTTGAACCCTACAGTCATCACTCACTCCCAAGAATAATACCGCTGTTTTGCATATACATAAGAATTTATTCATTAATTATTACTATTTAAACGCCCTATTAATTGTGCTGAGTGAAAAATGAATGAAAGACGGAGATGGCTGAAGCCTGTCGCGTTTCGAGATGTCTGTGTCTTTTGATATTTTAAATATATCAGCAACTATGCGACAATAAAGACGGAAAGCAAGATAGAAATAGCCATACATCAATGTTGGCTGTGCCGCCTGATGTCCAACAGTCTAATTGCTAATCGTTTTCTTCCTGCGTACACAACAGCACTATCCACGTGGTGTGTGAATGTGGTGTGTTTTGTGTAACTATGGAGCGTTGGTAACTACAACGGGGATACGTCAGTGTCGAGCGCCGCTACACAAGCGTGAGTTAGCGACATCAGCTGCAGGGACTTGCCAGATCATCGAAGAATATCGACGACAGCAAACAGTTGGCGCCGCATTATACAGCATTTTCGCAAGTCTGTTGCTGTAAACAGAGAGATCTGGAAGAAGTTTACAAATGCTTCAACGGTGTGTTGCCACGTTTGTGTTATCTGCTGAAGAGAGAAGGAACATGGTGAAAGACTGTGCCGGCAGGTGTTCGAAAACTTCAAGGATGCCACAATGCTTAACATCCCCGTCTGATGGACAGCTTACCATCTACAGTGTCGAATGTTCTCACTACATAAGACATTGTCGATAATTTTAGAACTGAGTCAAGCATATTAGAGTAAAATTTCGTGATCAGAAACCTTACGCCACCAAAGCACCACCGCTTTGGTGGTGGAAATTTCTTCCAACACTGGGATACCTCAGTATCGAGCGCCACCACGCAGGCGTGAGTTAGCGACATCGGCTGCAGGGACGGGTCATCTCTTCGAAAAACGTCAACGTCAACGACAGCAAACATTTAGTGCCGCATTGTACTGCATTTTCTGAAGACTAATGCTATTAACAGAGAGGTCTGGAACAAGTTTACAAATCCTTCAAACAAAGAAAAGCGCCTCCAGCAATGTGAACTATTCATGTTCACTACCGTAACATAAAGGCATAAAACAGTATAACAGCTCGTCGTGACCGCAAATTAAAGGTAATGATTTTCTTTCGCAGCTCTCACTGAGAGTTAACTTCAGATCCATGTAATCGAAAATAAAACGGAAAAGCATTAAACCTAGGTACATACTAACACTTTACAGTAATAACTAATAAATTAACTGAGATTTCCTTGAAGCTGTTGGATTTTCTGGCAATGTTGGCACAGAATCATTCAAACCTTTCTCTTCAAGATGTCCCTCTATGTATTTAGATCTTACATATTCTCTTTCTCTGCACCAAGTTATCGGTGCACATTTACCCTTTTACCACATAGTCCTTCTTCCTTCAGTATACAGCACACACCAAAAAGGACCCCACCCAATGCATGCCATTCCAAACATTAGTACGGTATGTCATACATCAGATACTGAATCGTAATGTATCCCTCTGCATGGACTGAATTTTGAAGTGATCTATTTTCGTATCTATACTGATGACATACTCAGAGTACTTATTTGCAAAATCATTTTTTGTTATAATTTGTTGTTCTAAATGTATGATCATGACGAACTATTGTTCTGTTGTGTATTCTAACACGGTTTCTCAGTGGAATAGGACACATTTAGGAAATGTAAATAAATAGCACTGTGACCTAAATTCTACAGCATTCTCGATTGACCATGAACGTCGGTTCACTCATTCATTTGCTGTCTAAACCACTGTTTAAGGACATCCAAGAAACTGGACACGGTAACTGGATTTGATGTATAGCACATTTACATTTGTAGTCCAATCTCCCCTGCCGCCGTTGGATAAGCAGCTACCAGCAGCAAGTCGTATACTCTTAACTGACCTATATGTTACATAGTTTAATTCTTAATTTCTTTGCGTGTTTTTCGGTACTTGCATTGTTTAATTCATAAATTTCGGGCGTATTATAGTATTTGAGAGTTGTAGCATCGCGTTTTAGTACCTGAATAGTGCAAAATCGCATATTCTCCTTCCGCCGCCGAGCAGTGTGTCAGCAGTGCGCAAGTAGCAGCACTACTGCATTTACTGGGATATCTTGTACACTCCTGGAAATTGAAATAAGAACACCGTGAATTCATTGTCCCAGGAAGGGGAAACTTTATTGACACATTCCTGGGGTCAGATACATCACATGATCACACTGACAGACCCACAGGCACATAGACACAGGCAACAGAGCATGCACAATGTCGGCACTAGTACAGTGTATATCCACCTTTCGCAGCAATGCAGGCTGCTATTCTCCCATGGAGACGATCGTAGAAATGCTGGATGTAGTCCTGTGGAACGGCTTGCCATGCCATTTCCACCTGGCGCCTCAGTTGGACCAGCGTTCGTGCTGGACGTGCAGACCGCGTGAGACGACGCTTCATCCAGTCCCAAACATGCTCAATGGGGGACAGATCCGGAGATCTTGCTGGCCAGGGTAGTTGACTTACACTTTCTAGAGCACGTTGGGTGGCACGGCATACATGCGGACGTGCATTGTCCTGTTGGAACAGCAAGTTCCCTTGCCGGTCTGGGAATGGTAGAACGGTGGGTTCGATGACGGTTTGGATGTACCGTGCACTATTCAGTGTCCCCTCGACGATCACCAGTGGTGTACGGCCAGTGTAGGAGATCGCTCCCCACACCATGATGCCGGGTGTTGGCCCTGTGTGCCTCGGTCGTATGCAGGCCTGATTGTGGCGCTCACCTGCACGGCGCCAAACACGCATACGACCATCATTGGCACCAAGGCAGAAGTGACTCTCATCGCTGAAGACGACACGTCTCCATTCGTCCCTCCATTCACGCCTGTCGCGACACCACTGGAGGCGGGCTGCACGATGTTGGGACGTGAGCGGAAGACGGCCTAACGGTGTGCGGGACCGTAGCCCAGCTTCATGGAGACGGTTGCGAATGGTCGTCGCCGATACCCCAGGAGCAACGGTGTCTCTAACTTGCTGGGAAGTGGCGGTGCGGTCCCCTGCGGCACTGCGTAGGATCCTACGGTCTTGGCGTGCATCCGTGCGTCGCTGCGGTCCGGTCCCAGGTCGACGGGCACGTACACCTTCCGCCGACCACTGGCGACAACATCGATGTACTGTGGAGACCTCACGCCCCACGTGTTGAGCAATTCGGCGGTACGTCCACCCGGCCTTCCGCATGCCCACTATACGCCCTCGCTCAAAGTCCGTCAACTGCACATACGGTTCACGTCCACGCTGTCGCGGCATGCTACCAGTGTTAAAGACTGCGATGGAGCTCCGTATGCCACGGCAAACTGGCTGACACTGACGGCGGCGGTGCACAAATGCTGCGCAGCTAGCGCCATTCGACGGCCAACACCGCGGTTCCTGGTGTGTCCGCTGTGCCGTGCGTGTGATCATTGCTTGTACAGCCCTCTCGCAGTGTCCGGAGCAAGTATGGTGGGTCTGACACACCGGTGTCAATGTGTTCTTTTTTCCATTTCCAGGAGTGTATTTGGAAAAAGTAAAACTGTGAGGGACGGGAAAAAAACCCACCCTGGTTCAACAACAAAGTTAGGAAACTACTGCGAAAGCAAAGAGAGCTTCACAGCAAGTTTAAACGCAGCCAAAACCTCTCAGACAGTAGCTAAACAATGTCAAAGCTAGCGTAAGGAGGGCTATGCGCGAAGCGTTCAGTCAATTCGAAAGTAAAATTCTATGTACCAACTTGACAGAAAATCCTAGGAAGTTCTGGTCTTACGTTAAATCAGTAAGTGGCTCGAAACAGCATATCCAGACACTCCGGGATGAAGATGGCATTGAAACAGAGGATGACACGCGTAAAGCTGAAATACTAAACACCTTTTTCCAAAGCTGTTTCACAGAGGAAGACCGCACTGCAGTTCCTTCTCTAAATCCTCGCAGAAACGAAAAAATTGGCTGACATTGAAATAATATCATAGAAAAGCAACTTGAATCATTCAACAGAAGAAAGTCCACTGGACCTGACGGGATACCAAAACCGCTAGTCTCTAGAGGAACGGAAGGTTCCAAATGATTGGAAAAGAGCACAGGTAGTCCCAGCCTTCAAGAAGGGACGTCGAGCAGATGCGCAAAACTATAGACCTATATCTCTGACGTCAATCTGTTGTAGAATTTTAGAACATGTTTTTTGCTCACGTATCATGTCGTTTCTGGAAACCCAGAATCTAATCTGTAGGAATCAACATGGATTCCAGAAATTGCGATCGTGTGACACCCAACTCGCTTTATTTGTTCATGAGACCTAGAAAATATTAGATACAGGCTGCCAGGTAGATGCTATTTTCCTTGACTTCCAGTTACGCACTGTCGCCTGATAAAGTAAGAGCCTACGGAACATCTGACCAGCTGTGTGGCTGGTTTGCAGAGTTTTTAACAAACAGAACACAGCATCTTGTTCTCAATGGAGAGACGTCTACAGACGCTAAAGTAACCTCTGGCGTGCCAAGGGGAATGTTATGGCGCCATTGCTTTTCACAATTTATATAAATGACCTAGTAGATAGTGTTGGAAGTTTCCATGCGGCTTTTCGCGGATGATGCGGTAGTATACAGAGAAGTTGCAGCATTAGAAAATTATAGCGAAATGCAGGAAGATCTGCAGCGGATGGGTACTTGGTGCAGGGAGTGACAACTGACCCTTAACATAGACAAATGTAACGTATTGCGAACACATAGAAAGAAGGATCCTTTATTGTATGATTATATGATAGCGGAACAAACACTGGTAGCAGTTACTTCTGTAAATATCTGGGAGTATGCGTGCGGAACGATTTGAAGTGGAATGATCATATAACATTAATTGTTGGTAACGCGGGTACCAGGCTGAGATTCATTGGGAGAGTCCTTAGAAAATGTAGTCCATCAACAAAGGAGGTGGCTTACAAAACACTCGTTCGACCTATACTTGAATATTGCTTAACAGTGTGCGATCCGTACCAGACCGGGTTGACAGAGGAGATAGAGAAGATCCAAAGAAGAGCGGCGCGTTTCGTCACAGGGTTATTTGGTAAGCGTGATAGCGTTACGGAGATGTGTAGCAAACTCAAGTGGCAGACTCTGCAAGAGGGGTGCTCTGCATCGCGCTGTAGCTTGCTGTCCAGGTTTCGAGAGGGTGCGTTTCTGGATGAGGTATCGAATATATTGCTTCCCCCTACTTATACCTCCCGAGGAGCTCACGAATGTAAAATTAGAGAGATTCGAGCGCGCACGGAGGCTTTCCGGCAGTCGTTCTTCCCGCGAACCATACGCGACTAGAACCGGAAAGGGAGGTAATGACAGTGGCACGTAAAGTGCCCTCCGCCACACACCGTTGGGTGACTTGCGGATTATAAATGTAGATGTAGATGTAGATGTATACGTTTCACTGTAAATTATTTGTTTGTTGTGTGGAAGTAATGGTTCATCGCATGACACTAAACGAGCAAATAATGTTTACTTTAAGGCATGGCAAAACACGACACAGACACCAAACTCTATGTAATTCTAGTAAGAAAATACGCATTGTTTCATACTATGTCAACTCTTAAATATTATCTTCATCTTCCACGTATAGGGAACACATAAAGTAGCCTGATATTTTCATTTACGTCTTTTATCCTCTTTTTTTCCGTTCCATTTTCACTTAATTTTCTCTCAGTATTCTTCTTTCCAACTGTTGGTTTACTATTCCCTTAAACTCAGAAATCTTAGAAAATTTCATTCTTGCTGTGACTTTCCTCTGTCTGTGGATCTACTTCCTACGTCTTTCGCTCTTTAACTACCACTGAAGCAGGCTTTGGTGTGTCTAGCGTTGGCACTCATCTATCAGTACGTGTGACTAAAGAAACTACGGTGGTAAGTCAGTCATTAAGACCACTGCCCACCGCGACTTGCTGCCTAGTTGCGTTGCGGACACGTGACGCGGTAACAAAATATTTGTAAGTCGAGCAGACAAGGACGGCAGATCACTCCAGCGATGATGTGGGACACAAATTGGGAAATCCATTGAGAGAAGTGACTTTGACAAAGGGCAGATTATTATTACTCAAAACCTGTGGAAATGTTCCTCGAAAACTGCGAAACTCGTCAATAGTTCTTTCGCTACCGTCGTGAGCATCAACGGAAGGAAGTCAGACAGAGCCGGCCGCGGTGGTCTCGCGGTTAAGGCGCTCGGTCCGGAACCGCGCGACTGCTACGGTCGCAGGTTCGAATCCTGCCTCGGGCATGGATGTGTGTGATGTCCTTAGGTTAGTTAGGTTTAAGTAGTTCTAAGTTCTAGGGGACTGATGACCACCGAAGTTAAGTCCCATAGTGCTCAGAGCCAAGTCAGACAGTGAAACAACCACTAGGCGCTAAATTGTTGGGCGTCCACAACTCTTCATAGAACTTGTAAAGTAGTACAGATGGTGATCTGTGGCATCTCTGCCGAAAGACCACAGTGCTGTTGCATGCACAATTTTTTCGGAGCACATCGTTCATCGTACATTGTTGAACATAGAGATTCACAAGAGACCACCCCAAGTGTGGTCACATGTGTTCACATGTTGACCTAACAACATTGCAGTGTGCACGGGAGCATCGGTATTCGATCGTCGACCAATGGAAACCTGTAGGCTCTTTGCGTGAATCACATTTTTGCTACACTAGGTCGATCGCCGTCTCCACAAGCGCCATAAGTGAGGTGAACGACGGCTCGAAACGTGCAGCGCGCTTGGGACACAGGCTGGTGGGAACAGTATTATGCTATAGGAGACATTCTCCAGCGCTTGCATGGTACTTGTGGTAGTAATCGAAGTCACTGTGACTGCTGTGAACCACCCGCATAATTCATGCTTAGTATCTTCCCCGATGGCAATGTTATCTTTAAGCACTATAATTGCCCGTGCCTCGGAGCCAGAACCGTGCAACAGTGGAAGGTATTATGGGACCAAATTGCTTATGTTATCGGTCTCTCGGCTTACACACTACTTTACCTAACTGAAACTAATTTACGCTAAGCACAACACACTCACACCCATGCCCAAGGGAGACTCGAATCTCCGACGGGGAAAGCCGCGCGAATCGTGGCAAGGCGCCCAAGACAGCTTGGCTACCCCGCGCGTCGTGCAAAGGTGGTTTTGGAAGAGTTATGGTGAACTCAGGTTGATTTCTCGGCTACCAAACTCGCCTGATGTAAATCCTATGGAAGCCATATGGCTAGTTCCCGGGCAACATCACCTCACCGACACCCTGTTATTTGCGCGAATTCCATGACCTTTGCGTAGACATGTAATGCCACGTATCTCCACAAACCTACCAGAAAACTGTCCGATCCCTGATACGCAGAGTCAGTGACGTATTTTCTGCCAAAGACGGACAGACAAGGTATTAAGCACGTGACCGTAATGTTTTGGCTCCTCTGTGCAAATCTCCACTTCCTAATGGCGCCAGTCAAAATTTTATTCTCTTCAGTCTAGTAGAAAACTTTATTTATTCTTTGACTTTTTTTGGGCTCGAAGTTTTTTCTTGAAATTTTTTATTCGGTTTTTACTGTTCTCGTTACGTCTTTGACATCAAACGTACTGCACAAAAAGGATTTCCTCGTGTGAATGTACTACAGTAGAGTGCGATTTTGAGACGTTACCTTTATTATAATACTTTTAGATTAATTCCAGAAGTTCATATAAGCTTGAGAAGGCTGCAGACGTGAATCTGAAAAAAATGGAAGAAAGGGAGTCGCAGAAAATGTCGACACTTGCGTATAATAAAGGCATACAGTTCCATGTGGAGAGTTCCAAGGTTCTCTGAACAATAGTCTACGGTGCTTTCTCATGTTCATAGACTGTAAACCAGCCCCTTATCGGCCCCTCGTCATGCATCTGTATGGCCACACTCATTTCCTGACGCAATTGCAGTGGAATGATGTGATAGTATACGGGAGATTTACGAGGGCAAATTACAATCTGTGGGAGGAGCATGGTCATTCTCCCTCTATCTTGTTAGAGAGATCACCAGCGCCATAATAGTAAACAAGGGGGAGAGGTGTGGGGTAGGGGAAACAGGGAAATTATCAACCCTGCAGCAATCAGAGAAACACAGCCTAGTCACCACGCACCCGTAACCAGACACGTTTTGACGAAAAGCCTCTTTCCCTGTTTTAAATATACACTGTTCTACCTTGTTGTTGTTGTGGTCTTCAGCCCTGAGACTGGTTTAATGCAGCTCTCCATGCTACTCTATCCTGTGCAAGCTTCTTCATCTACCAGTACCTACTGCAGCCTACATCCTTCTGAATCTACTTAGTGTATTCATCTCTTGGTCTCCCTCTACGATTTTTACCCTCCACGCTGCCCTTCAGTACTAAATTGGTGCCGGCCGGGATGGCCAAGCGGTTAAAGGCGCCACAGTCTGGAACCGCGCGACCGCTACGGTCGCAGGTTCGAATCCTGCCTCGGGCATGGATGTGTGTGATGTCCTAAGGTTAGTTAGGTTTAAGTAGTTCTAAGTTCCAGGGGACTGATGACCTTAGAAGTTAAGTCCCATAGTGCTCAGAGCCATTTTGCACTAAATTGGTGATCCCTTGATGCCTCAGAACATGTCCTACCAACCGATCCCTTCTTCTTGTCAAGTTGTGCCACAAACTCCTCTTATCCCCAATTCTATTCAATACTTCCTCATTAGTTATGTGATCTATCCATCTAATCTTTAGCATTCTTCTGTAGCACCACATTTCAAAAGCTTCTATTCACTTCTTGTCCAAACTATTTATAGTCCATGTTTCACTTCCATACATGGCTACACTCCATACAAATACTTTCAGGAACGACTTCCTGACGCTTAAATCAATACTCGATGTTAACAAATTTCTCTTCTCCAGAAACACTTTCCTTGCCATTGTCAGTCTACGTTTTATATCCTCTCTACTTCGACCGTCATCAGTTATTTTGCTCCCCAAATACTCCTTTACTACTTAAGTGTCTCATTTCCTAATCTAATTCCCTCAGCATCACCCGACTTAATCCGACTACATTCCATTATCCTCGTTTTGCTTTTGTTGATGTTCATCTTATACCCTCCTTTCAAGACACTGTCCATTCCGTTCAATTGCTCTTCCAAGTCCTTTGCTGTCTCTGACAGAATTACAATGTCATCGGCGAACCTTAAAGTTTTTATTTCTTCTCCATTTATTTTAATACCTACTCCAAATGTTTCTTTTGTTTTCTTTACTGCTTGCTCAATATACAGGTTGAATAGTATCGGGCTACAATCCTGTCTCACTCTTTTCCCAACCACTGCTTCCCTTTCATGCCCCTCGACTCGTATAACTGCCATCTGCTTTCTGTACAAATTGTAAATAGCCTTTCGCTCCCTGTATTTTACCTCTGCCACCTACCTTAAATGTTCGAAAATATCAATCTAAACTGTTACACAAGTTCTCGGAGCATATAGGTAGTATGTCGCCAAACATAAAACCGTGTTGGTAAGAAATACACATTCGAAACTCCCAGGAATATCACGAGGGCATCTGAGTACTAACGCCTCCTAATTTTGTGCGTGAAAACTATTAAAGATTTTTAAGTAAACTTTATTAACATTCCTCATGGCAACCTACTTGAAGTTATTTGTCATCTTGGTCAACCAGGCAACGAACATATTTCTCCCAATGAGAGATTAGTTTTTTGATACCGCCCGTATAGAATCTTTTACTTTGTTGACGGAGCCTTCACCTCACCTCTGCTTGCACCGCTTCGTTTTTACCAAAGTGAAGTCATCGAAGATGTTATTTACGTTTTGGAGTCAGATGAAAAGTGAATGCGGCCAAGTCGGGACTGTACGGAGGATGATACATGGCAGTGAAAGACGTCGGACTTTTGCGTGTGCCGCAGCACTCGTGTATGGCCTGGAACTGTCAGGCTGAGGGAGAGGGTGTGCCAGCTGTGGGTGAAAACCTCGAATTCTAAACTCGATTAAAGCACGCTGTTTCTCAAGCAACGACGTAGCTACTTCAAAAAATGGTTCAAATGGCTCTGAGCACGATGGGACTTAACATCTGTGGTCATCAGTCCCCTAGAACTTAGAACTACTTAAACCTAACTAACCTAAGGACATCGCACACATCAGTGCCCGAGGCAGGATTCGAACCTGCGACCGTGGCAGTCGCACGGTTCCGGACTGAGCGCCTAGAACCGCTAGACCACCGCGGCCGGCAGCTACTTCACAGATCGTCATGTTACACGGTATAGTTTGGAACTATTTAGCGGGAAAGGGTTGCAACTTGGGATCAGGAAGCAGGAAAATCGACTGAGAAATATGCATAGCATGTGATACCTCAACGAATATCGAGAACAGAACAAAATATGAGGAGGCATTATTTTTCGGCACGCCTTCGTAAAAGCGAGCCGAACTGCAGCCTTTGACATTCACGTGCAATTGCTGTGACCACAGAGCTATCCAGGCTCTGCTACTAAGGACCCGTCCTCGCAACTTCACTTCGTCTTGTACCTCTCTGGTATGTTCTAAACTTCACAGAAGTTCTCCCACCTACCTTGTGGGACGCGATGAAAGAAGAAAGGAGTGCTCGTCCCGAAAGATAAGTGGGTTTCTGTGAAGTTTAGACCGTAGGAGGTAGGTAACGGCAGAAGTAAACCTTTGACGATGAGTCGTGACTATAGCCGGTGAAGAACAATTTTCCTTGAAAGCGGAAGTTCTAGGTTCGAATCCCTGTCCGATACAGGAGTTTAATCCGTTAGTAACGTTCAGATGCGTATATACTCCGTTGCAGAGCGAAAATTTATTCTGAAACATGGAATTCTACTTCATTCAATGTTATGTTCAGCATGTTTGCACCTAACGACTATTCGTAAACTGTCCAGGATGAAAATAGTCTATGATTCGCCAAGTTGCATTCATTTATTAGGTCATGCAAAGTTAGGTTTCCTCTTTCCAGCCCCAACTTCTAGATGAGAGCACTCTATAATTGACCCGTTGGACGTGAAGACGTGAGACGTGAAGATGATCAACATCTCCTGTCCGTGAGAAAGTGTTGAAGAAAATATTAATCACTGTTAATACCTTGATGGGCAAAGAGAAACGAAGTGAATCCACTTATTGTAAATATTCATACAATTAATGAAGGTCGTAGATAAGCGACATTTACAAACATGTACATTGAACATTAGCTTTCCCTCCAGATACTGTTTTCTTGACTTTGTTTATTCATTTCCAATATGGTAACCTTTTTTCGCAGTAACGTAGTTGATAATAAGACAGCAGTGCAGCCACGCACATGAAGAAGTGCTCAGTCGCCCATATTGTTCAAGAGTCTACGAGCAAATGTTAAATGCTGGTCCTAAACTATCAACACATTAGAATTTAATTTCTTTTTCTATCAAAGGAGCACATTATTGACACTGTCGTTTTAATTCTATGCTTTGTAAGCTATTTTAAATGTCTTACGACATCTAATGATGGTCTGCAGAATAAAACTGAGCCGGCCGGAGTGGCCGAGCGGTTCTAGGCGCTTCAGTCTCGCATCGCGCGACCGCTACGTTCGCAGGTTCGAATCCTGCCTCGGGCATGGATGTGTGCGATGTCCTTAGGTTAGTTAGATTTAAGTAGTTCTAAGTTCAAGGGGACTGATGACCTCAGCAGTTAAGTCCCATAGTGCTCAGAGCCATTGTTTTTTTTTTTTTTTTTTTTTTTTTTTTTTTGCGCAGTAAGTACCTTCAGGTAGGTCAAACACTTACCGGCTCCTTAAAAAGTTTCAAGGAATATTCGGGAGAGTAAATGTATCAATGGCACATACAGAACTTCGGTCGGCAGCTGACTGATTAAATGCTACGAAGCCGATCGTGCAATGGGATTTCTGTGCCAAAAAAATTGTTAGAATCTATGTATCGTTTCTAATATGATGTAAAAAACTTATTTGTTATGATTTCAGTTGCTAATAGTGAAAGGTAGGGAAAACCGACAAACATGTGAAACTACATTATAAGATATAGAGACCAGTAACTCCACCAATGCAATGCAGATGACGCCATGTGTGCACAGACATAGTCCTGATGTGCGTATCTTTAATACCGCATTGTACTGTATATCAAGAGACGGAAGTGGAAAGCGTGGTACTGCGTAAGGAACGAGTAGACACAGTTTCTAAGTACAGAGAAATGATGCTAACAGGTTGCCTCAAGGCAAGTCGAACCACAGTAAAGCAACTGGAGAGAACATATATATCGGTTTGGCAAATTTGTTGACTTAGGACGCTGCACAGCTCAACAAATTTATGGTGACTACGGAGACGGTGAATGTCAAGAGCAGTGGTAATGGAAATAAACAAGACAAAATAGTTTGAAAAATGTTACAATTTTTTGAAGAACTGTTTTATATTCTTATTTCGTTGACGTATTGATCCTTGTGAAGGTCTGAGCCTGAAAATGGAAGTTGTGTCGCGGACATTTTCGGCTTCGCTCCTCCATCTTAGGTCATAGTAATACATCCAGAACTTGTCCGTGGTGATTAGGAGGCTAAATACGTCACCAGCAGCAAACAGTTACCTCAGATCGATGGGATTTCTGGCTGGGTGTGAGTAGTCGTGGAACCGTAAGACATTTTGAAAATGTAAAAAATGATGAACGCTGATCCTTACATTGTTTTTATATTTTTCATTGCCTCGAATGTGAAACGCCTGATTTCGAGTATCTGGGTATTTACTTTCCTTGTGATTCCCGGTTCTTCACAGAGAGATGCTCTGCCCTTCGTTCATCGTCACTCGCACTAAGTAGTTAAGCGGCTCTGAATTTCCTCTCGCTAATCACTGTGACACGTGTTACTGCACTGTTACAGTACGTTCCCATCGTCGTTCGCGAACGAAAGCACGATACTCCGCTCTATCAAAGGCTTCCGCCATTTTCTTTTGGTTCCTCTAGCGCTATGCTGTGGTATTGTGACGTAGGAATTTCAGTGGGTAGAGGCGAGATGTACCTGCAAACAAACATAAACTTAATTATGCAAGTTTATTGTACGAGGCAATGATCAACATTCTGTAACTCGTCCTTGTATATACGGTGAAAAACCAGTGAAACTGTGTTGTATTTGATTCGCGGTTATGTACTCGTATTTTAATATTGTAGTTTTCATGCGTATGCTCCTATTAGAAAATGGTGGCTACGAATCTTCGAATTAGCATTAGAACTTTAATAGTGGCAACTATATTTATTTACAGCTCGTACAAAATAGATATGTGTTTCAAAGTTTTACTGGCCTTCACAGCAGTCACCAGCATTGTGTATAATCCGTTTCCAGCATGTGGAAGTTGCAGGATACTCTTAGCAGTGCCAGTTGTGTTGACAGTTCGAGTAGCGCGGTCTATTGCCCGACGAATTTGTAGCAGCTCTGAAGCGAATGCCGTGAAGCGTTTTCTTCCGTTTAGAAATCGAGTTGAACTTACGAGGGTTGAAGTATAGCACTTAGCAGCCCCATCAGTCAAACAAATCAGTAGCAGCTTGCACTATACGTGCTTGACCATTGTGCTGCAAAATGATGGTCAGGACCTGCAGAAAGTGTCATCACTTCTGTCTCTAAGCTGGTTGTAGGTTGTGTTCCAAAAATGAACAGCATAGAGACGGAAGTGGTGACACTTTCTGCAGGACCTGACCACCATTTTGCAGTACAGTGCTCAAGCATGTACAGTGCAAGATGTTACTGATTTGTTTGACTGATAGGGCTGCTATGTGTTATACCACCAACTGCACTCCCTGACTTAAGCCCTCGATTTCTAAACTGAAGGAAACACTTCACAGCCTTCGCTTAGGAACTGCTACACATTTGTCGGGCAACAGACCGCGCCGCTCAAACTGTCAACACAACTGTCACTGCTAAGAGTATCTTACGACTTCCACATCGTTGGCAACGGGCTATACACAATGTTGGTGATCACTTTGAAGGTCAGTAAAACTTTGAAACACGTATCTATTTTGTACGAGCTGTAAATAAATAGTGGCCACTGTTAGAGTTCCAATAGCTGGGTGTATGTGTGAATCTATCCATTAAAATTATTTTTCAGGGCGCTTCTCTTGAGGAAAATCAGCGATCTAACTAAAATGGTTTAAAATGGATTAAAAACAATCTCGATCGCAATAAAGTATTTATTTGTAATTGTAACCGGTTTCGGTCAAAATGTGTCCATCTTCAGACCATTTATACTAAAATATAAATGCGGAATTGATTTAGAGGAAAGTCTGATAATATCAGTGACATATGAATTGCATGATATATAACCAAAACTAAAAGATGAAATTATACTCATGATGGTAGGTGGTGGTGGTGACCGGAGTAAGCGTTGTGGCTTCGTGAATGTCAGCTGCAGAGGAGGGCAACAGAGTGGTTCAAATGCACAATTCTCCCCCCAACGCACACCGCATTATGTCAGCAACAGCCAGTCAAACATACAGGGTCTAAAAAAGTTATTACAATAAGGTATATATAGAACAATTACAAAAACGTAAATAACAAATGGAAGAACAGGTACATTGCATTATTTTAATAATCCCTGTAGACAGCATTTCCTCAACATGTGATAAAAATACACATAGACGAAATACCCAATAATACCTGGCTGTGTCGTCTTCGGTAGCCGTCTGTGGGGATTTGCTGGACACTGAGATTGTAGGCCAGCAAAGACAGTGGTTAAGTGACGCCATTGGCTCCCATGGCGACGGAGTTGACGTATCGATATGGGCCATCCAGCGGAAGACGAATGCAGAGCTGTGACAGCGACTGCATGTTAAAAGCATACTGGCATGGAGGAAACATGTCAGACTTCCAGAATGTTCCTAGATATGTAAAATACTGCTTGAATGATGCCGTTGTTTACTATGGAGGCGGCTTGGAGGCGACGACGTGGATGATTTAACGGAAGATGATTTCAAAGCAGCAACTACTAGCTGTTACTCAACATTGCTTTGCAAGAAATAAATCAGCATGTCGTATTCCCCAGATGACTGGGACCTAGTGACAAACAAGATAATGTGTAAAGCAGTCGTATATAATGTCCGATGTATGGAAATAGGTTATATGAAAAGAGCCCTACTACACTAAATATAATAAAGGTATTCATAAATGTTAAAAAAATGCCTAATCAGACAAAATTTAATAGATATTGTACATACAGTTGTTTACAAGTACGAAAAATTCCATACAATAGCCAGAAACATGAAACTAAAACTAATATGTGGAGAAATAAAAAGAGGAAGAAAAACGAACAAAAGAGAAAACGCATTCTGTAGGAAGGTTGTTAGACTGCATCAAAGGAGACACTGTGACAGTTGTTGTCTTAAAACGACATGGACGTATGAAGGTAGTCCTAAAAAAATCCAAGAGGTTAAAATACATTGAACGTAGTATTTTAAAATCATGAATAGTATCCATCGAAATAGCTATAAACATAAAAGGAGAAAGAAAGCAACATTCTGCAGTAAGGCTTCAAAAAGATCTTAGAAATATTTTTCCCCGAAGTCTAATTATTCGTTAAGTATAGATGAAGGGTTACTTTTGTAGTGAGCGTAAATTTCTATTTCTTCCAATATACTATGTAGAAATTCTTCAGATAGGCTGTGAAGAACCTCCAAGTCCTTCGTAATAGATGCTTCGAGTGGTCATGATGTGTCAGGTGTTGACCAAATACCGATTTATTACGAGATGTCCCCGAAGTGTGTTCCTTACAACCAACAGTGAAGTTCCAGTCTGTTTGGATAGTGTACTGTTTGTCACAATCTTCACATAATATCCAATAAACACCAGAATTTAGACTGATATTATTACAACACTCAGTTGTATGTTTCAGCCTATTCTGCAAAATATTATTAGTAGTAAAGACTATTGTCAAATCGGTATATTTGATCAGTTTATTAATTGTGTCAGAAATGAAGCCACTGTACGTAATTTTAGTAAACTCGCTATTAGTAGTTGCAAGATTTTCGTCACATTGCCGCAATTTATGAAACAAATAATCAGCTTCACTGTTGGTAAAACAGTTTGCTTTGGCAGTTTGCTTTGAAATGTTTAGTTCCTTTTGCATCACATTTGGTTCCAGAGGTAATTTAAGTATTCTGTGAATCATAGATCTGAAAGACGCTTTTCAGTGCTTAGAAGGATGACATGAAGCTTCATTAATAGTAATGTCAGCGACAGTCATTGTGCTGTAAATGGTAAAAAATGTTTACCATAGAGATTTGAAATGGTTCGATCTAAAAAGTTAATGCTATTGCAGTTTTCATTTATCGTTATAGAAATAAGGAGGGGTGATCGTTATTTAAAAATGTTAGTGGGTGAA
Source organism: Schistocerca serialis cubense (assembly GCF_023864345.2). Lineage (NCBI taxonomy): Eukaryota > Metazoa > Arthropoda > Insecta > Orthoptera > Acrididae > Schistocerca > Schistocerca serialis. The sequence goes on along the minus strand of NC_064642.1, from coordinate 478,363,920 downwards.
CCAAACTCGCCTCTGGAATCTTTATTTAGCAACAAAGTTTCAACAACCTATCTTTTATAACATAGAATTCTACTCATGATCTACCGATTGTTTGTTAATAATTGTAATTCTGCATCGTTAACGAATAGGACAGCTATAGTACCAGCTAGTGAAATGCCCATTGCTAATCGGTCGTTAAGGAAATAGATTTGACAGGGAATGAAAAGTATTTCAAAGTAAGATTATTTTCAAGTACATCAATAAACTGTGTTACTTCTTCTGTACACGTAATTTTATTTTGGAGTAAGTTATTTTTTAATAATGGCATTTTCAGTGATTGGAATGTTAGTGTACAGGTTCGTAATGTATAATGAAGCAAATCTTGCATTCTCACAAAATTCGATGTTATAGACTGAGTGTGCTAATTCAAAGCTGTTCTTTGTGCTAAAATTGTCTTCAAAAACGTAAAAATATTCAAAATATTATTCAGTTTTTTGATTGGGATGTACAATGTGTAACCTCCCCACCATAGGTTTCTGTTGACATTTAGCCCAACTTCACCTCCCAATCCATAAAAAAAAAAAATCAACGTATTATCAAAACTATGTACCCACAAACTGTTATACAACTTGAAATAGTATGCTAAACTTTGACTAAACAGAACTAGTTTGAAATGGATACATGTCTTTATATTAAATGAACAACTGAAGTAAAGCAATTATCTGGCCCTAATCAATATTTCCACTTACCTCGCGTCTTGGCAACATTACTACAGATTTCTCGAAATCACAACAGCAAACCGAAAGCATTCAGGGGCTAAGCTAGATTTCCATTGTTAAATAAAATTTCCAAACAATATTCAAACAGTTCAATATAATGTGATACAATGCGATAATGTGTAATGATAAACCATTCTTAAACAGTGGGGTGGGAAGAGTAAATATTCCTATCAAATGACACTGCAAGACAACAGTTTTAGAGTAGAGTATGTATTCAAAAAGACAGAGAAAACTTCACACATAACAATAGTCTGAACAATACAATGCTAACCAAAATGAACAGTAATTTAAAAAGCGTACAGTCTTAATAGAGAATTCGTATAAAAACCAAACAGCTTAATCAGTTAATATGTTAACGTATGATTAAGGGAAGTGTGGTGGGCTTTCTGTCAGCTTTGAGCAAGTGAACAAAGTTATTCCTAGAAATTAGGTGCGCAGTGCTGCAGTGCCTCAAACTTTTCTTGAAAAGAAAAAAAAGAAAAAAAATAATAAAAAAACATTATTCAAAATTTATGTTCCTTTCACCATTTTATATGTGCATCATACACCATATTCATCCTTGTTGTCCTTTACAATAAACTTTCTTCATGTAACAGATACCATTAAAAGTCAACACAGCACTACTAAACATGTCTATCACCAACCACACTTCAACTATGAATGTATCAGACTTCACAGAGGCAATGTGTGTGTCACAGCAACACCAAAGTTTATTTAACAGTAACATAACATGTACTCTCTCTGACGTGCACTTCGATAACTTACAAAAATAAAAATGACATGCCCACCGTACAAATGGGCAATTAATATTATTAGCAACTGTACCAATGAATATTTTTGGTTTGTGTAGCTTCAATGGGGATCTTAATTTAGATAATCCAGGCTTCGTAATATTCAATGAAGCTCTTATTTTGGAAAAGAAGGAAACTATTATCATCAATCGGTTTTGTAACCAAAGATCGAAATTTCGCATTTAGATCTTCGTTAATTTCGGGACGCCATTTTCACTGAAGAACAATTAAGCCTTTGAGATATGGTCAATTTCATTTACAATCACTGGAGTTTTACCTTTATCCATCTTTCTTGCAATTACTGTACTTACTGCTAGGTTGCTATTATGATTTTTAATTAATTCGGATTCAATATCTATTTTGTTTTTCCTTTCTTCTTCCGTGATTATTTATACAATTTTTAAAGCAATGTCAGATTCACTCAAATGGAAATGGTTAGCCACAACTGTATCATCGCCTGTTATGCCTACAGAGTTTACATAGTTGAGAGTAGGCATAAAATTATGTATGTTTTTTAACAATAGAACGTGAACTCATTAGCATTCACTTACTACACCTAACTATTTGAAATACCTAACTATTTGAAATAGCAGTGATAAACATTACTTTACCATTAACAGGAAACCGATTGGCACTGATATTACTATTATTGCAGCATCATGTCAGCCTTCTAAAAACGAAAACAGCCTTTTTCAAATCCATAATTCACAGAATACTTAAATTACCTCTGGAACAAAGCGCAACACAAAAAGCACTGACCATTTTAAAGCAAATTGTGAAAATTTACTGTTTTAACCACAGTGAAGCTGATAATTTTTCCCTCAATTGCAACAGTCTCATGACAATCTTGCAACTCCCAACAGCAAATTTACGAAAATTCCACCCTCATTTTATTTGATTTATCAATCTTCTTAACGATTTGATGCGGCCCGCCACGAATTCCTCTCCTGCGTTAACCTCTTAACCTCGAAGTAGTACCTGTAACTACGACCTCAAATATTTGTCTGCTGTATTCCGATCCCTGTACTCTACCGTTTTTGCCTTCTGCTGCTCCTTCTAGTACCATGGAAGCTATTCCCTCATGTCATAACAGGTGTCCTACCATCCTGTCCCTTATTCTTGTCAATGTTTTCCATATATTCCTTTCCTCTCCGATTCCAAAAAGAACGTTCTCATTCCCTACCTTATCAGTCCAACTAATTTTCAACATTTTCCTGTAGCGCCGCGTCTCAAATGCTTCGATTCTCTTCTTTTCCGGTTTTCCCACAGCCCATGTTTCACTAACAACCAATGTTGTGCACCAAACGTATATTCCCAGAAATTTCTTTCTCAAATTAAGGCCTATATTTGACACTAATACTCTTCGATTTGCCGGGAATGCCCTATTCACCAGTGCTAGACAATAGATTCTGACAGGGTAATAATGCGTTGGCTCACCTCTCGCTCTTATAAAAGCAGTTATCCCGCTTGGCACTGACTGATAGTTGTTGGATGTCATTTTGAGTGTAAAATTATGACTAGTTGGTGAGTTAGATGTAAAATTCCGAGCTGGTTGGAGGGCCCTGCGCATAGTGCTGCAAACTTTTTCTATTGGGGAGAAATCCAGCGACCTTATTGGCCAAGGTAGGGTCCGGCACGCAGGAGAACAAGCAGAAGGAACTCTCGCGGTGGGCGAGCGGGCATTATCCTGCTGAAATGTAAGTCCACGATGGCTTGTTATGACGTGCAACGAAATGGGGCGTAGAAGGTCGTCGACGTACCTTTGTGCTCTAACGGTGCCGTGGATGATAACCAAATGAGTCCTACTACTAAAAGAGATGGCCCCCCACATCTTACTCCTGGTTGTTGTGCCGTGTGGTGGGTGACAATCACGTTAATATCCGACCGCTGTCTAGGTCATATCCAGATACTTTTTCCATCTGGAATCTCATTGGAGTTCAACTGTCTTCAGTGAGGGTCCCGCTTCTAACTGAGCCCTGATGCAAACGACCTGGACAGCGGTGGGATACCAAGCTGACTGTCACCCATCCGTACAACTCGACAACCAGGAGAGGTGGTCTGGCGTGTCAGCAGCTGCACCGTTGGCGCACATATTCTACTCCCGTTTTGTTGCCCCTCATGGCACGCCATCGTGAGCTTACATTACAGCATGGCAATGTTTTTTCGCACACAGTGAGAGTTTCTACTGCTTGCCTTCATGCGAGCCAAACCCCACCTTGGCCAGCAAAGTCGATGGATTTGTCCCCAACTGAGAACGCTTGGAGCATTATGGGCAGGGCCCTCCAACCAGCTCAGGATTAAGACGATCTAACCCAACATTTATACAGAACTTGCAAGTCAGTTTTGAGGAGGATACCTAAGAATTCTATCAATCAATGCCAGGCAAAGTACCTGTTTGCATATGGCTAGAGGTAGAGGTAGAGCAACGCGTTATTTACTTGCTATATTGGTGAATCTCTTTGTCTTGAATAAATCATCCAGCTTTTCTGAAATTGCAGTATTTCGTTTGTACACGTACATCACAGCTATCGAGTTCCGTCCCATTCGGATACTTCCTTCATGGCGTGTCTTTCTTCTTCTTTTTTCTTAGAGTGTATTTAGTTCACTGCAGCCGTCATTGTTTCTTCTTTAACCTCCTCACCCATACTGCATGGACTCGCTGGCGAATTTCCCGCTTACACTGGTTACTGAGATTACTTGTGCTGTGCCTCGCTCACTCGCCACATTAACAGTTAATGCCTGTTTCACCAGTTCTGTCTCGATGAGCCAACATCTCATAATGTCACTGTGCATTATATAATATGATAGCTCTGTGAACTGGGAAGATATTTATGAGGAACAGTTCTTAACGAAATGCATCTTTTCTCAAATTTTTAATTCGTTTTCCCAGTGGACAAGACCCGCTTTTCGAGTATGCCCCACTGTATAAATTAGTTCCCATTAGAACGAAAATGCTCAACACGCTCTAGTGCGTAACAGAGACGAAATTCAGAGCGTAGAGCCCAGGAAATGTTCCGAAATAAATTACTTACATCATCCCACGTACACCTCAATTAATAACCATGGCTAGGAAGTCAGAGTAATTAGAGCTCGTGAAGATGATTACCTATATTCTTCCAACGCTTGGTTTGCAAAGGCAACATAGAAGGGCAATGTATGGTGGTACTATACATACCCTGCAGTTGCTAGCTGCGTTCAGAAGAAGTGTAGGTACTGGTTAAGGTCATAGTGGGACAGAGGTAGAGGCTGCCAGTAATCATGTGCTAATGTGCTACAGCATATTGCTCTAAATGTCACACTAAAGTTCTGTTATTTCTCTTCAAATGCGAGCTGGAAATTGAACCAAAACAACGCCACTTCTCTTCGAATGTGTGCTGGTATGTAAACGAAACTCAACAGTAACTGGAGACCACAGTGTCGAGTGCTGAAATGATTTCAGCCACACTGTAATCCACTCAGAGAAGGGACATAGCTCTCTCTGTTCAACAGTGCGTACTCTGATGCGACATCGTCCCTGCCGACACTAATTGTGTTACAATCTACTCAGCACAGCGTCAGCGACAAGAACAGAAATAAAGCGGTATCTAGAAATGTCCACATCTGAGCTCCAACCAAACGACCAATGAGAAGTCAGGACAGGATGGTCAGTCGAAAAGCAATTCGTTTCACCGTGTGGAGGTTTGTATAACTGATGTGTCTAGCGCATCGAAGATTTATCACAAAAATGCTACCCTTGGAACTATTACCTATAATCAAATGTCAATTAATGACCTACCAGCAGTAAAAGTTCTCAGGAGATTCTAACAAACAAACAAATCAAATTGCAAATATGTTTAATTACAACCACTGATGATGCCTTACCTCAATATAGTGAAACGCATCTGATGCAAAAAAGAGAGAAACAAAAAACAAACAAACCCACTTTCTTTTAGTTCTAACGACGAAACGAAAATACGCTTAGGAATTGTAAATCCGCTACGGACAATATGGCCACAAAAATGAATTTAAAGAAAATGTTGGAGAATACTTGTGAGGATATTTCTAGGCGTAGCACCAGCAAACCATAACATCTTAGAAACAAATGATTAGGAGCTATATTTTTAATAATCCTGGGATATTACGTAAGATTCAAAGATATTAAAGCGAAACTGGTGTGCCATTATCAGATTTACTGTTGCAACAGTGAAAATGGGCTACACGAAATTTACAGATCAATAGCACAAGTGGTTGTGAGTTGACGGTTATCGACCCATGCTGAAGCACCCTTACAAGTACGTCGTGTAGCCTCCATAGGTGGCATTGAAGGACCTGACTCTGGCGTGCAGTCTATCGTACAGACTGCGAATACTGACGATTACGTTTATGCTACGCCTGATCGACATGTTCACATAACTCTATATGAGTTGTCGGTTGATGAATCGTATCATATCTCACACGGGCTCAATAGGAAACAAACTCCGGAGGTCATGCTGGCCAGGAAAGGCGATGCACGTCTTGCCGAGCACGTTGAATTTCTATGGCAGTGTGTGGGCGAGCATCACCCTGTTGGAACAGGACGTCACCCTCCTTTTTTCAAGTACGGCAAAAGAACGGTTATAACATCATTCTGCACGTACATAGCGCTAGTTAGTGTCCCCTCCAGAAACACCAAAGGTGAACGTGAGTTGGCGTAAGATGTCTCTGAGCACTATGGGACTTAAAATCTTAGGTCCCTTAGACTTAGAACTACTTAAACCTAACTAACCTCGCCGGCCGAAGTGGCCGTGCGGTTAAAGGCGCTGCAGTCTGGAACCGCAAGACCGCTACGGTCGCAGGTTCGAATCCTGCCTCGGGCATGGATGTTTGTGATGTCCTTAGGTTAGTTAGGTTTAACTAGTTCTAAGTTCTAGGGGACTAATGACCTCAGCAGTTGAGTCCCATAGTGCTCAGAGCCATTTGAACCTAACTAACCTAAGGACAGCCGGCCGGTGTGGCCGAGCGGTTCTAGGCGCTTCAGTCTGGAACCGCGCGACCGCTGCTGTCGCAGGTTCGAATCCTGCCTCGGGCATGAATGTGTCTGATGTCCTTTGGTTAGTTAGGATTAAGTACTTCTAAGTTCTAGGGGACTGATGACCTCAGATGTTAATTCCCGTAGTGCTCAGAGCCATTTGAACCAGTAACCTAAGGACATCACACACATCCATTCCCAAAGCAGGATTCGAACCTGCGACTGTAGCAGCAGTGCGGTTCCGGACTGAAGCGCCTAGATGTAAGAGAGAGGTGGTCCAGTATGCCTTGGAGGAATGCACTCTACTACACGGCTCTCACCAGGTCAACATCTTATGCTCAAACGACCATCACTTGTGTGCAGGCAGGAATTGTTTCCATCGCTGAAGACCACGGCGCGCCATTACATCTTCTAAGTGATCCGCTGACGGCACCATTTTTTTGAGATGCGTACGTCGATGCAAGAACGAGTTGGAGGTGTGTGTCCTCTGTCCCACTGCCAATAACCGGTTCGCAATAGTGGTGACACCTGTGAGATAATAGCCCCTCTTACCCGTTCCGTGATGGCTGTACTATCTGCCACTGCTGTCCGTATAATACGACGATCCTCGGTAGCGTCTGTGCTGCGTGGACGTCTAGAACCTCGTTTGTGAATGAGAGTACGTTCACGTGAGTACCACAAGTGACGTAGCAGGTCCAAGTCCTTCAGACAACCGTCCTGACACTCAGAAGACCACAATTGGACTCCTTTCAAACTTGCTCACTTGGCAGTAGCTGTCACGAGTGTGTCTCCTTGGCATTTTTACCTGATAGCTTCATACGTTTGCACAACATTAGGCCTATGGCTGTGATTATTTCCTGTTTGACAGGGCAGACATAGATGGCGCTCTGGAAGCTACGCAACTGCGCTACTTGTTGGTGGCCGACGCTGAAACTGTTATCAGCAAATCTATTATCCCCCAGATGCTATATGCCGTCATCGGATCGAAATCGACGACATCTTTGGAGGTGTACTATTTTTTTTCCGGTAGTGTGAATGAAACATGTTGAAGTCACTCAATTGCTCGACTTGTGCGATGAACCTACTAGTCACTTCAAAGTTACGACGCGAGAATAAACGACTAGTAGTCAGCTGTTACGTAAGAGTCTTTGGAAGAGTGTAAGGCTGAGAGCGAAAGCCGGCCGTAGCAGGTGCGGTGGAGCGTGGTATGTCGGGGGTCGGCTGCGCCCGCGGCGGCCCGCTACCTGTCCCGCCGAGAGTGCCATCTGATGTATTCTGTGGGAACTGCCGCAGCCTGATGGCCAATAAAGTGGCCATAACTCTCCGCCGGCCGGGGTTACCGCTTCGATCGGTAATGCGGAACACAATCCTGTTTAGCCGGCGAGGCCGCGCGGCAGATTGCGGCGCGGAAGCCGCCGTCCGCTCCCTCTCTATAAACGTCGCGACCTCGGCAGCCGCTCGCTGCCCCACAAAGGCGACTGTGACCGCCCCAGCTTTTCTGCCCCGAGTTTTGATATATTAGGGCCGTGCCGCGGCCCCTCCGGCTTCCCGTGTTTGCCTTTGGTGTCGAGTCGCATAACAAATGGACACTGACTTAAAGCTATTTACGTCCTGATAATCAGCTTACCCTCAACTGAATTACGATCGCTGGTAATACCGTGTGACGTCACCTAGCCGTTTGGTTATACTCTTACCCTACCGCATGTTGTTACGAACTGATGAAGTTCTATGTATGTCTGTATGACCAACGTTGATCAAACCAGGTCAGTATGCTTGAGAATTTCCCGTCAGTCGTCAGGCACATTTACTTCGGTGTTTGAGTAGACATTTGCGATTTCTTTCTTGCATTGTGCAGGTGGAGTTATCCCAAACAAACACAGCTCATCACATCTTCCATGCGAATCCCGTTGTCGACGGAAAGCGTCTGTTTCCCGTTACCAATAAAGTGATTTTTAAAGCGGATTTTAAATGCCCATTTGATATCGAGGTCCCAGATTAGTGTAATACGATTTTTTTTCATTGGTATGTATTAACAGGACAGTAAAACTCGTAGAATAACCAGTGCTTCAGTAGCGACACCACTGTCCTCGCCCCGCTGATTGTTAAAGCCAAGCATTCAGTGCAGTTGAGTCGTGTTTTACCGTCCCTTTTAACACACGTCGGTAAGACGATCACTGCACAAGACTAATCTGGGACCACTTTATCGGACGGGCACTCGTCGAAAATCATTTTGTTTGTAACGGGAAAAAAATCGACGCTCCCGTCGGCACAGGGCTTCGCATGAAAGATTTCATGAACACTGTTTGTCTGAGCGGACTCCAGCTACACACAAGGACGAAATTGCAGATATTTGTCGAAACGCCAGAGAAAATGAGCCTGACCGACCCTTAGAAGAGATGCCCTGTATACGTCGATAGCGCAGGAAGCAAGAAATTCAAAACGAAAAAGGAGTGAGATAACCACTGTCTATACGACTAAAACTATTCTTACAAGTCCCAAAAAAAGGTGTACAACTATGTAACTGCTAATATGATATCCAAATACGTATTAATACAACGCAAGGTGCATATGAAAAAATTGGTGACTGATCTCAGAAAATGGAAAAAAAAAACGAAGTAACTGCTGGTCTCTAAAGTAATCACGATTAGATTCAATACGTTTCGGACTTCGGTTGTAAAGCTATTGAATACTGTCAGCCTGTTGTGAAATCGCTCGAAGCACCATAGCAATGCGCTGTTGGATATCCGCAATATATGTGAATATTTGAGAACAACGGTACTCACACTATCTTTGTTTCTCTTCAACTCTTCTGATCTTATTCCCAGAGACAGCTGACAGTCATTCGCAACCACTTGTGTTACTCCAAAATCGAGCAAAGCGTTCACCGAAGTCTTACTATAAATTAGGGAAAACAACGGCGGAGACTCATTGCACGTTAGTGCAACTGTACGGTGTTAAAGCAGTGTTTAAAAATGTGTACCTGAATGATTCAAACCCATCAGAGGCGGAAAGGAAGATGTCGAGGATGAGCAGCGTTCGGATCAACACGCACAATCGCAAACAGTATCGAACGAGTGCGACCATTGCTTGCGGATGATCGATGGCTGACGTTGAGAATGAGAGTACGGGAGTTGATGATAAGCAAGGACAGTGCAAGCACAATTGTTCTCGACCAATCGCTTATGTTGCGAATATTCAACAATGCCCGACCACGATGCTTTCGGCGAATCCATAAGAAGCGTTTGCTGACAGTTTCCAGCAGCTTTACAGCCGATGTCAGAAGTGTATCGCAGGTAATGGTGATTACTTTGCAGTAAAGACTCTTGTGTGCAACTCTTGTTTCCTTTATTTCTTGACACCGTTCGCCGTACTATTCAGAGTCACCTTGCATATCTGAGCTACCTACATTTTTCTGGTGGAGCTGTACAGTACAGTACAGTACAGGTTAACGTAGCTGCCTTCACCATCTGCATTGCTGTGTGGGCGTAGAATCAATGGCATCATGGGATAAAGAACGTGCATTGCAAACCATCTTTTCGTTTGTGCCTCGGAGTTTCCATAGCAACACCAAAACTGAGACGCACCTGGGCCCATAATCCACATGCTCTTGGAGTGAGAGCTATTGGTAACGTAATAAAAATAAAGTGGACGAACAATGGACATGTATCCATGTAAATAGATAGTACAAGTAGTTGGTACACGGACCAAGAAAGATCAGTGCAGAATATTTGGTCTCCAGGCAATCCACACAGAACTGGTTGTTGTCACGACACGTAATTATGCTTCTGGGTCTATAGAAGTACTAGTGAACCCGCCAATGCTTGTATGCGGTAATACGATATAAATTCCAATCTCCTTCGTCCTCTCTCTGTGCGTTTCCTCTCACCCCCTCCCCCCCGCCCTACTCGCTACCTGTCAGTCTCTTCTACCACTTTCTCTATGACGTTTGACCTTGTTTATTGTTATTGCAGAGGAAGCCTTGATTGGGTGCTGACATTGTTTAAAATGAGTAGGGTTGGTATTACTGGTGTACAGGATACGACTGAGACCTCCCCACCTGCTTTATCTGTGAGGATAGAAGCTTCAATGACAGTATTTTGCACAGTTTTAATCTGCGAATGGGTATGATTACAACGCATTGGCTGATTCTGATTGCGAAGTATTATTGTAATAATTCGCCAATAAGCCATAAAACTAATTTCCTATTCTTTGTTAAAGTGGACTGCGAAGGGGAAATGACAGCAGCACACTGTTGTGTACACGGTTGCTTTTGAAAGTATATAAAGAGGAAGATTATATTTCAGAGAAATCATAATGGTTTAAATGCCCTGGTATCCTACTTAAGACTGACTGTAGAGCAGTACCAGTGTACAAAGCGGCATATTTTGGGAGCACTGCATTTCCTTTCTCGCAGTCTGCTTTAACAGAAAACCCGCAAATTGTTGTTTGAGAAAGGATATAGCTTGCGTCATTTAATGAAGTAAATTTGTCAAGCACATTTCAAGATTTCTGCTAAGACTCTATCACTGTTAAAAATATATAGCTTATGTCTAGCCAAATGCTTATTAGAATATCAGGAAAAATCTGAGGTAAATCGGTCAGGAACGTAACGAGATTTGTGCTACGTATACTTCTCATATATTACTTACATATTTATATACAGTACATATGAAAAACATTATATGTAGCCTACGTCTAGGCGTTTATTAGAGTGTCGTTTGAAATTTATTTGTTTATTTATATATTTCTTAAGATTATATATATATATATATATATATATATATATATATATATATACACTCCTGGAAATGGAAAAAAGAACACATTGACACCGGTGTGTCAGACCGACCATACTTGCTCCGGACACTGCGAGATGGCTGTACAAGCAATGATCACACGCACGGCACAGCGGACACACCAGGAACCGCGGTGTTGGCCGTCGAATGGCGCTAGCTGCGCACCATTTGTGCACCGCCGCCGTCAGTGTCAGCCAGTTTGCCGTGGCATACGGAGCTCCATCGCAGTCTTTAACACTGGTAGCATGCCGCGACAGCGTGGACGTGAACCGTATGTGCAGTTGACGGACTTTGAGCGAGGGCGTATAGTGGGCATGCGGGAGGCCGGGTGGACGTACCGCCGAATTGCTCAACACGTGGGGCGTGAGGTCTCCACAGTACATCGATGTTGTCGCCAGTGGTCGGCGGAAGGTGCACGTGCCCGTCGACCTGGGACCGGACCGCAGCGACGCGCGGATGCACGCCAAGACCGTAGGATCCTACGCAGTGCCGTAGGGGACCGCACCGCCACTTCCCAGCAAATTAGGGACACTGTTGCTCCTGGGGTATCGGCGAGGACCATTCGCAACCGTCTCCATGAAGCTGGGCTACGGTCCCGCACACCGTTAGGCCGTCTTCCGCTCACGCCCCAACATCGTGCAGCCCGCCTTCAGTGGTGTCGCGACAGGCGTGAATGGAGGGACGAATGGAGACGTGTCGTCTTCAGCGATGAGAGTCGCTTCTGCCTTGGTGCCAATGATGGTCGTATGCGTGTTTGGCGCCGTGCAGGTGAGCGCCACAATCAGGACTGCATACGACCGAGGCACACAGGGCCAACACCCGGCATCATGGTGTGGGGAGCGATCTCCTACACGGGCTGTACACCACTGGTGATCGTCGAGGGGACACTGAATAGTGCACGGTACATCCAAACCGTCATCGAACCCATCGTTCTACCATTCCTAGACCGGCAAGGGAACTTGCTGTTCCAACAGGACAATGCACGTCCGCATGTATCCCGTGCCACCCAACGTGCTCTAGAAGGTGTAAGTCAACTACCCTGGCGAGCAAGATCTCCGGATCTGTCCCCCATTGAGCGTGTTTGGGACTGGATGAAGCGTCGTCTCACGCGGTCTGCACGTCCAGCACGAACGCTGGTCCAACTGAGGCGCCAGGTGGAAATGGCATGGCAAGCCGTTCCACAGGACTACATCCAGCATCTCTACGATCGTCTCCATGGGAGAATAGCAGCCTGCATTGCTGCGAAAGGTGGATATACAGTGTACTAGTGCCGACATTGTGCATGCTCTGTTGCCTGTGTCTATGTGCCTGTGGTTCTGTCAGTGTGATCATGTGATGTATCTGACCCCAGGAATGTGTCAATAAAGTTTCCCCTTCCTGGGACAATGAATTCACGGTGTTCTTATTTCAATTTCCAGGAGTATATATATATATATATATATATAGCAAAACGTAAATTATTTCTCTATGATAAGTACCCAGTCATTATAAAAAATGTCTTTAACATAATCTGAAAGAGATGGGAACATCGATGTTAACACTTTCATTACAACACTGTAATCACATGCTTATTGTCACAATACTACGCTCTCAACCCCCCCCCACCCCCCCCCACCCCCCCACCCCCACACCCCCCACCCCCCCACGAACCATGGACCTTGCCGTTTTGCCGTTGGAGGGGAGGCTTGCGTGCCTCAGCGATACAGAGATTCATTAAAAATGTGGGAACGAGACTGACGAATAAATATGAGTTGTTTTAATCGAAGTAGTTGAAATTTCGTATACGAAAAGGATATTCTTGATAAGACTTATCTTCTTTTTCGGAGTATTTAGTACCACACAAAATATGGAGCCTGTATTTCAATACACAGAGTACGGAAGACGAAGGTCTGTCGAGAAGTTTCAGAAAAAGTGATAACATCTGATTCTATGTTGAAACGTTGCAAAAATATATATGACACCACAGATTTGACAGTGATACAGGTCGATTATGAACACTGCATTACGTCACTCTCATGAATATATTTTCCATTATTATTTTACTTTCTACAAGGATTCGTATGTTAGTTTGTAAGACTGAAAGTGGTTCTAAAATAAAGATTTCCTATACAGCTGAGTGTTTGTGTATCATGAAATCAGTCATGTTTTCACTTCAGATGAAAGGAGACTGGAGCCTATGGGTTTATACTCAAACATATCCTACACTCAAAGTGTAGGATATGTACAATCTTTGCTTCCCTTCAGAGAGATCGGACACCCGTCACAGCAGTGTATACTTCGCCACAGTCTGTAATTTTAATGGTTTGGATCAGTCTAGTAGGACATGTGTTAAGACATAAAGACATCAATTCCACGGTACTTAACGGAGATGTAGAAGATTAGATCTATAGATGAAGAAAGAGACCGCAGTATAACGAATAAACAACTACTATTCTGGCACAGGGGAGCAATCTTCGGCGGGAAATATCGAACAATTCAGAAGATCCATGAAAAAAAAAATACGGGACGTTTTTGCAAATTAATATCCAACCAACGTTTATCTGTGTCTAAAAAAGCGGACAGTGTAATGGAAAACCGATGCGAATAGTTGCTTTTTACGAACTTTACACATAACACTGAAGTTGCTTCCATGGTTCTCGCGCCCTCCTGACAGAAAGCCTCAAGCTAAGGGGGGGAGGGGGGGAGGGGATGTTCAGAACGCATGTTCACTCTGCTGCGCAGGGTGCACCGATTTGTTTTCGAAGCAGAGCGTACACCACTGCACAGTGAAAATTAATTCTGTCCTGTCAATTTTAATATAATTGTCGGAGGATGGCGTTATAATCTTCCGAAACACCATGTCAAAAAATTAACACAAATGACTGCTGACAGTTACTTGAGTATGTCAATTGCAGTCACCTCCACGGAAAGCCCTGAAACCGACGCCAAATAATTCAGCCCTGGAGTCCGCGCCGCAGCAAACTGGACGCCGGGTGAGGGTGGAATTAGGAAGGGATCCCAGAGCCGGTCCGACGTCAGTCCACTGTGTCCTGCCTGTGCCTGCCTTTGGCGCGCGGGGTTCAGCGGTCGCGGTCCCCGCAATACTGCTGGCCGTGAAGGTCGGCGTAATTAACTGGGATCCCTGAAACACGCCTGCCGTGCCCTGCGTGATAATTAACGACACAGCGGGGGTTCGCACCGCAAGAAGCTAACGGACACCGCCCGTCAGAGGGCTGCCTCTCTGGAGCTTGCCCTCAACCGCACCATGATTTCAGTTAAAACGTTAGAAATCTTAACCCTGGAACAAGCTTGAATACTAACTTCACCCTTCAATGTACCGTCACTTTTACTCAGTGTTCTCGATCTTTTATTAGTAAAACACTTTACACTGGAACACGATGAAATACTAACTTCACCCATCGGTGTGACATCGGTTTCCCATACTCCTCACAAATTTTTATCACTACAAACGATTACACTGGAACACGCTAAAATACTAACTTCGCCCTTGATTGTGCCATCAGTTACCTTCAAGCCTCACACACTGTTATCGCTTTTCGTGTTATAGGGGGGCACCCATTTGTCTTGACCACCCCAAGTAACATTTTGTCCAGAAGCAAAATACAAAAATATCAGTCAAATGATGTTTAGCTACTAGGGGGGGCATTGATCTAAGAAACGAAACTTTAGCTAACAAAAATGACCTGTAACATCAACTTAAGGAATGTGTGACTCATGATTTACTCCCAAACTATGTCAACATCATGAAGAAGTGTCACACACACACAGCCAAATAGTTGGACGAAATTTCAGAAGGTCCAGTGACATTCAGAAGTTAAGCTACATCATGAATAGAAAGAAGAACTTAGTAAACAACTGTACCATCTGCATCTTGAGTTAAGTAACAAGCTAAACCAATGACAACTAATTTATGTGGACGAAAGTGTTAGTGATATTCATAAAAGTTAACATTGAGGTAGTTGATAAACATGTGACAAACTTTAATCCGAATTGCTCATAATAATGTAGCTTCTGTAACACAGTATTTCAATGAAAGATTTATAAAGAGAAGAAACATTAGTTTCACAAACAGAACAAACGTTAATGAAAGAAGACCACAAGCACAATATAAGACCATATTTCAATAACAATAACTCACTAAATTTCACAGCAAGTACTAAGAAAGCTGCAGATATAGCCAGCCTCAGCAATCATGAACACATAGTCTTAGCACCTTAGCACATAATATTATTGAAATCACCTTGCAAGAAGAGAAAAAAGTAGAACAATGCTCCAGAGCAGTTACTGAAGAAAATGAAGTGTTTGAAGAGTTGAAACTCAGTGAACGTGGTGTTATTGATGTGAAGACAGATACAGTAAACTCCAATACAGCCCTTCGAGAAAACGGTAAAATTGCTAAAATACTGAATTTTTTTTATCAGGAAACGACACTGCAGATGTAACGGTAATCCAAGCACTAAATTTCAGAAAAAAGTTAAAGAAATGCTAAACCAATGCCATTTCCCTCTGTCTCATAAACAAATAAAATATTACACATCAATGACATCCACTGCCCCCAAACTCGGAGCAAGCCAAAAAATCCACAAAATTAGCTCTGCACTTAGATCAAATGGTAATTTCAACAACGCACCCGTACACAAACTTTCTCTACTATCAAATAATATCCTGAAGACCTTTTATACTTTTGAATCCAATATTCAATAAAAAATACACAGGAGATAACAACTGTCATCAAAGATGTCAAAATCCCCAGAGGAGTTCATTTGCCTCATTTGACGCCCTTAATCTATTCAAAAATGTACCTGTCAAA
This sequence comes from Schistocerca serialis cubense, assembly GCF_023864345.2. Lineage (NCBI taxonomy): Eukaryota > Metazoa > Arthropoda > Insecta > Orthoptera > Acrididae > Schistocerca > Schistocerca serialis. The sequence continues at coordinate 478,347,778 of NC_064642.1, read as the reverse complement.
GCGCCAACTGAAATTATTAGGAAAAAATCCTATCAAAATTAAAAACTGACTGTACCTGAGATTTCAGAGTTGGTTTTCTACTTGAACTAATGTTGTGCCATAACGACTTCTCATTTAACGATAAAATCTGTTAGAAGAAACAAAGCTTAGCTATGGCTGACATAATCATAAACCACTTAGAAAACAAATGTTTTGAAGAGAAAAATGAAACCGCTGATTTTTTCTATGGAAGATATGTAGACGTCACTCTACACCTATGTGATAGCACAAAAGATGAATGCGATGAACTTCTTCCAGTATTAAATTAATTCACTGTGTAATAAAGTTCACAATAGAACATGAAACAAAAAACTCCACAAATTTCATAGATGCCATAGCTGGTAATGAACAGCAAGAACATCGTTTTTATACTTACAGGAAACCCACATACACTGAAATCACAATATGCAAATCATCATACCTTACAAATACACACCAGTATGCTTCATTTAGATCCATGTTGAACAGAGCACACACAGTGAGTTCAAAATCCAAAGCGCTAACCCAGAAACAAATACCACCGAAGCAACTGCAATCAATAATGGATATTCAATAAAATAAATTGATAAACTATCCAACAAAATACAGACCAACATCAGTAACAAAAACACCATGGGCATAACTACTGACACAACACAATTTTTCACACATACTCCCTAATTGGCACAACATTACAAATATCTTCAAACCTTTATTGTATGATTATATGATAGCGGAACAAACACTGGTAGCAGTTACTTCTGTAAAATATCTGGGAGTATGCGTACGGAACGATTTGAAGTGGAATGATCATATAAAACTAATTGTTGGTAAGGCGGGTACCAGGTTGAGATTCATTGGGAGAGTGCTTAGAAAATGTAGTCCATCAACAAAGGAGGTGGCTTACAAAACACTCGTTCGACCTATACTTGAGTATTGCTCATCAGTGTGGGATCCGTACCAGGTCGGGTTGACGGAGGAGATAGAGAAGATCCAAAGAAGAGCGGCGCGTTTCGTCACTGGGTTATTTGGTAACCGTGATAGCGTTACGGAGATGTTTAATAAACTCAAGTGGCAGACTCTGCAAGAGAGGCGCTCTGCATCGCGGTGTAGCTTGCTCGCCAGGTTTCGAGAGGGTGCGTTTCTGGATGAGGTATCGAATATATTGCTTCCCCCTACTTATACTTCCCGAGGAGATCACGAATGTAAAATTAGAGAGATTAGAGCGCGCACGGAGGCTTTCAGACAGTCGTTCTTCCCGCGAACCATACGCGACTGGAACAGGAAAGGGAGGTAATGACAGTGGCACGTAAAGTGCCCTCCGCCACACACCGTTGGGTGGCTTGCGGAGTATCAATGTAGATGTAGATGTAGATGTAGATGTAGACTTATTTAGAAGTACTAATATAAAAATATCTTTCTCCACAAACAAATTTGGCAACTTGGGTACCACTTGTCTCACACAGTAAACAGAAACACCACAATAATAGAACGCATGTAATACATAAATTATAGCCTAATGGTCTCCCAGCATTTTACATGGGCAATACAGGAACAAAGTTGCCATAGAACAGTCTGATACTTTCAGACTCAACCACATAGACCATTCTGCAATAGCTAACCAGTGTCTCTTAGTGTCGCAATGACATGCACAACATCGTAAACAACATCCTAACTACTCCGCAAAGAAAATAATGGTAGAAAATTTAATCTACTAGAACCATTAGAAATAATGCAACACAACTGAAAAATCTTCTGAAAACATGTTGCATGAACACAGTTTAACAGCCAGTTCTTTCAGAAATTTCAAAAGTTAATTTTTTCCTACAGAAAAGAAATTTAACTGTGTAACTATTACATTACATATAGTCACTTCTGATGTTTACAGAAATAATGACTTTACAAATGGGATTTCTGTATAATTAAAAATATAACATCCTTCAGTCTTATTTGAAATAAAAACACCTTCGTATGTTTTTAGCATCTTCAGATTTAGATATTCTTTGATTTGTTTCAAAATATTTTCACAACTGTAGGACGAAAAGTATACAGGGGAGTTCAACAGCCCCTTACCTATGGGTCTTATGCAACCTGCAATGCCTTCAAATGCCATGAGGAAGATATTCATATTCTCTCGCTCGTTCTAGTGAACAATCTGTCCTGCAGAAAAAATGAACAGCACCTTATTGTAAGAAATTTGCTTTAGTTAAATTTTGTACTGGAATAAGTTTTCGCTAGAGGTCATAGTTTTCGAATTATTCAAGAAAAATGGACAAAAGTGACGTTCAAAAGTGTTTCTCACGAGTAGCTCGAAAACCGTGGCCTCCATCGTAAACATATCCCAGTACGGAATTTAACTACATTAAATTTCCTACAAAAAGGTTTTGTTCACTTTTTCTGGAGGACTAGTAGATTCTCCTCAGCAAGCGTGACAACGTGAAAATCTAGCATGCCGTTATTGAAGACGCTGTATGTTTAATAAAACCGGATGTAGTGACAGCTGACTCCCCTGTACTATATCTATGTTACATCGACAGACTTCAAGGAGATGTAGATCGTGTGCTGAGAAACAAAATGAGGATAAGACCCAGTACTTGTACTGTGCAGTTGGTGCAGTGGGTAGTGTTTAGGATTAACATACAGGAGGTCGAGTGTTCGATTCTGGGTCAAGGTTTATTTGTTTTTATTTTCTAAAAGTAGTCCACGTGGTACGGTGCCTGGCGTGTTATCGTCATACAGCGACTATAGCCATCCACAAAACATTTTCAGTTGCGTACTACGAACACAGAAATGGAAATACAATCTTTTCATTAATTAGCTTTGAAAGAAACCTTTTGCACGTAGTGGACGTGAATTGATTTGCACCACTGCATCTACTAGATTCCAGACTTTTTTTCATGTATCCTCGCTCAATGGTGCCATCAGTTCATAACAACTATTATTTTTGCTACGTTCAGGTCCATTAAATTTCGTAAGAGCCTTTCGTTTTCAAACGGCTGAAAATGTTCTTCGCAAATAACTTCGATGGGACCTTTGGGGGAGGGTTCACAGAAAACACGTTTGGAAAGTAGTAGATGCAGAGGCGCGGGAGAATTCGCGTCGACGACGAGCAAAAGGCTTCTTTACAAGCTGACCAATGAAAACTGTTGTACTTCCATTTCTGTGTTCATAGTATGTAACTGCAAATGTTCTGCAGAAGGACCACTGTAATCGCTGTACGACGATTGAGTGATTACATTGTTGCCAGATTTCCGGTCTTTACAGCCCCAAATATGCGCAGGACGAAACTTTCTGAAAGACATTTTTGTACTGCCAGTATGTGAGAAATAGACCAGCGAAGCCCTAGAGCGTAAACTTTTCTTCGTGCTGTACGTATGTATATACAGGGTGTTCCCGTGCTATTACAAACTTTCAGTGACGATGGAGAAGGACAAATGTATCAATTTAGGATCAGGTATTGTGGTCTGTAAGCGAACGAATCGAAAGTTATAAGTGATAATCGCTCTTATACCTCCAACAGTCGAGCATATGTACCAGCACTGTGTTGTGAGATTCTAAAGTAGGCAACTTCCAGAGTTGGTAGTACGTACCAAAACGAGAAAAAATGTCTATTAGACACGGGCTTTAAAATACATGCCTTCAGATCCATGATCAGTTGTTCAGTCGATGAGATGTGTTTCACAATATATAAGATGAACAAGTGTCCATAGCTCCTTGGGTATGACTTTTAGAGCCCATGTTAAGTGGAAACTTTTTCTTGTTTTGGTACTCCATACTACCACCTCTGAAAATTGCATACTCTGCAATCGTAGCAAAAACAATAGTGGTACATGTACACTCCTGGAAATTGAAATAAGAACACCGTGAATTCAATGTCCCAGGAAGGGGAAACTTTATTGACACATTCCTGGGGTCAGATATATCACATGATCACACTGACAGAACCACAGGCACATAGACACAGGCAACAGAGCATGCACAATGTCGGCACTAGTACAGTGTATATCCACCTTTCGCAGCAATGCAGGCTGCTATTCTCCCATGGAGACTATCGTAGAGATGCTGGATGTAGTCCTGTGGAACGGCTTGCCATGCCATTTCCACCTGGAGCCTCAGTTGGACCAGCGTTCGTGCTGGACGTGCAGACCGCGTGAGACGACGCTTCATCCAGTCCCAAACATGCTCAATGGGGGACAGATCCGGAGATCTTGCTGGCCAGGGTAGTTGACTTACACCTTCTAGAGCACGTTGGGTGGCACGGGATACATGCGGACGTGCATTGTCCTGTTGGAACAGCAAGTTCCCTTGCCGGTCTAGGAATGGTAGAACGATGGGTTCGATGACGGTTTGGATGTACCGTGCACTATTCAGTGTCCCCTTGACGATCACCAGTGGTGTACGACCAGTGTAGGAGATCGCTCCCCACACCATGATGCCGGGTGTTGGCCCTGTGTGCCTCGGTCGTATGCAGTCCTGATTGTGGCGCTCACCTGCACGGCGCCCAACACGCATACAACCATCATTGGCACCAAGGCAGAAGCGACTCTCATCGCTGAAGACGACACGTCTCCATTCGTCCCTCCATTCACGCCTGTCGCGACACCACTGGAGGCGGGCTGCACGATGTTGGGGCGTGAGCGGAAGACGGCCTAACGGTGTGCGGGACCGTAGCCCAGCTTCATGGAGCGGCGGTGCACAAATGCTGCGCAGCTAGCGCCATTCGACGGCCAACACCGCGGTTCCTGGTGTGTCCGCTGTGCCGTGCGTGTGATCATTGCTTGTACAGCCCTCTCGCAGTGTCCGGAGCAAGTACGGTGGGTCTGACACACCGGTGTCAATGTGTTCTTTTTTCCATTTCCAGGAGTGTATTTCATTCTCTGAGGCATCAGTAAGATTTCCCATCACGTCACGCCGAGCCACCATCGCCACCACTGAACCAGCTGCTTCTCCCAGCACCTCCACTACACCACCGGGATCTGCCACCCACCACCTCTCTCTCCTCCCTGTCCCTCTCCCCTCCTCCCAGCCTACAGTCTCCAAAAAACCCCAAAAGCGCGTCGTCACAGACTCTACTCCCGCCACTTCCCACAAAAAGTCAACACCTCCTCCCCCTCCTCCTTTCGTCTCCATGGACACCACCCGCCTTGTTGCCCATACCCTCAACATGGAGATACGAAAGTATTTACCTGGTGCTCCCATCTCCCAACTCATTCCCCTCAGGGAATCTGTCCTTATCAAGTCCCCGTCCCCCTCCTTTCACACGGACGTCCTCCGTAAACTCCCACATGTTATGTTTGGCCCCCATGCATATCAGACACCTTTTCTCTCCTCTTTCTCTCCTCATCAGCTCCAGTCCCCCTATGCCTCGCCCCCCCCCCCCCCCACCTACACCACTGTGATCACCTAGCTCAGCCCAGTAATCACGGAGGATGCGGTGTTGGTGGAACTAAACTCTCACCCAGACCTGGAAATCCGCTCTGCCTGCCGTATCCACAATGCCTCTGGTCCCACCTATGTCATGTGGGTCTTCTCGCAGCCCACCCCCTCCACTGACCATCTCCTCACCCAGGGTGCCCTCACTTACCACTGTCGCCACCCAGTTGAATCCTTCAAATCCCCTCCCCAATCCTACCACTGCCAGCAACGCCTCATGTACAACAGTCACCTGAACACCAACTGCAAACCCCCCCCCCCCACCACATGGCCGGCCGCGGTGGTCTAGCGGTTCTAGGCGCGCAGTCCGGAACCGCGCGACTGCTACGGTCGCAGGTTCGAATCCTGCCTCGGGCATGGATGTGTGTGATGTCCTTAGGTTAGTTAGGTTTAAGTAGTTCAAAGTTCTGGGGGACTGATGACCACAGATGTTAAGTCCCATAGTGCTCAGAACCATTTTTTTTAACCACCCACCACATGTCCCCACTGCAAGGCCTCCCATTTTCTTAAAACCTCGCTGCTCCTCCTTCCTGCAACACTACAATGACCCCTACTCCCACAAGTGTAAAGCCAAACCCCCTCCAGCCACCCTCATGCTTACCATCCCTGTCCATCCCATTGATCCCCCTGTCCACCCCAACAATTCCCTCATCCACCCCCCATGGCTGAGGACATCATCCGATTCCTTACTGTTGTCCTCCAGAACATTCACCCTTCTCAGCACCCCCACACATTCCAACAAATCTCCCTTACTGCCTGCTCCATTTTCCACCTGAACACCTTTGCCACTTACTCCGACAACCAAGCCCACTTCACCTTCACCCGAATCAACACCCTAGTTGAAGCCTCTGTCCTTCCCTCTCGTCCCCCCCCCCTCTCTCCCCATCATGGCACGGAATGAGTGACGCATCCTCTTCTAAAATATTCGCTCCTTCTGCACCAACAAATACCTACTCATGCACATCCTCTCCCACCACCAGGTCGACACTTTCCTCTCGAACGAAACCTTTCTCCAGTCCTACCATTCTATTCACCAAACTGACGCTCCTATTCCTCATGTGCAGGGTAGTGTCGTGATTGGCCACAATCTCTCCTCAATGACCTCACAGAACACCTTATCCTCAGCATCTTCTTCCCCTTCCTCGCTATTACCTGTGGCTCCATCTATGTCTGCTCTACTGCTCCTCTTCCTCATGACTTTATCTCTTACATTGACCGCAGCTTCTACACCTATGTGATTGCTGCCGACCTCAACATCCATAGCCACTCCCCTGCCGCCCTCCAGCGGTGGCATCAGTTCCTCTGCATGATCCAAGGTGACCTTCTTTCCCTTCCCCAGCACACCCATCCCAAAAGTGACCACCGCCGATGTTGTCATTGCCTCCACCAACCTCCTTGAGCATTTCACCATCGCCAGCCTTGACCGCACAGGTAGCCATCACCTCCTCGTCCTTCTCACCATAACGTCTGCTCACTACCTCCTACCGGCCCCACCCTGCACCCCCTCTGAAGATCGTCCATGACTACTGCTGTGCCAACTGGGATGCCTACTGGGAATCCATCGCCACCCAGGTCGAAAGCTACCCTCTTACCTATCACCTTCCTGACAATATCATCCACAACTAGTCCTTCTTTCAGAAGGTAATTACTGATGCTGTGGAGGCCCATGTTCCTACTAAAACCATCCATCTCCACCATCCCACTCTCCCTCCCCATGCTGTCCTCTTCCTCCGCAAATCCCACCACCTCTTATCGCTCCTTCCTACGCACTTTTGACAAGGATACACTCCAATGCCACCGGCAAATACAGCGACGCATACGAAACCTTATTACAGCAACAAAACGCCGGGACTGGCGCCAGACCTGCACACAACTCAACGCCACCCTCCGTTTCAACTCCTTCAACTACTGGCCCACCTTCTATCGCCTTACTGGCTCCCATTCCGCTTCCCATTACCCACTTCTCCATAACGACTGCCCCCCTCCTGACAACCTCAGTAAGGCCAACCACTTCACTTCCCACCATCCTGAGGCCTTCTCCATCCCAGATGATCCCCACTTTGATTATTCTCTTTTCCCAGCCTTTATGGAACATGCCAATACCGCAGTCGCTCAACTTGCCCCTAGTTTCCAGTACTTGGGGCAGTTGCCCCCCCCCCCCCCCTCTGACATCAACACTCCAATCAAGCGCAAGACACAACTTATCCTCCAGTCCAAACACAACACAAGGCCTGTTAACGGCTGTGTCACCTACCCCCACCTTAGAGAAGGCCCCTTTTCCTTCCTGACTGTTCTTGCCCATCTCTATAACGTCATCCTCTCTACCGGCTTCTAGCTTGACCTGTGGAAGACTTCCTGCATCCTCTTCTTCCTCAAACCCTACAAACCCCCTTCCATCGCCTCTTCCTATAATCCCATCTGCCTCACCTCTATCATCAGTAAGGTCTTCGAATCCTTCCTCTCCCACCATATCCATCTGCACCTTAATCAACACCACCTCCTGCCCCTTATCCAGTGTGGCTTCTGACGCTCCTTCACCTTCTCTCCCTAAAGCTTAAATCCCATTGCTCCGCCATTTTTGTTTCCCTCAACTTCCAAAATGCGTAAGATTGTGTATGGCATAACGGTCTCCTCTTTAAACTCCAAACCTATGCCCTACCTATCAAATTTGTCTGTCTGGTCACTTCCTTCCTATCACGTCGCCCTTCCTATGTCCACAGCACCAATTCCCATATCTTTTATCCCATTGCTGGCGTCCCCTAGGGCTCTCCCCTCTCTCTTATCTCTTGTATACGGCTGATATGCCCAAGCCATCCCCACCTGTCCACCTTCTCAAGTATGCTGATGACACCGCCTACCTGTCTCTCTATCCCACCCTTCAACGGTCCCAATGCACCCTCCAAACCCACGTTGAGCAGTTCACCACTTGGCGTAACCAGTGGTTCCTCCGTCTCAACCCCTCCAAAACCTAGCCAATCATCATAGGCCACATCACCCTCTCCTTCCATCTCCATGATTTCTACCTCACCCTTTATGGTCGTCCCATCCAGCTCACCCCCACCCTGAGATACCTTGGCCTCACCCTCGACTGTCATCTCACCTTGACCCCTCACCTCCTGACCATCCAGCAGAGAGCCCATTCCCACCTCCACCTCCTGAAACTCCTGTTTCGCCAGACATGCGGATTGCATCATTCCACCATCCTCCACACCTACAAATCCCTCATCCATCCTATCCTCTGCTATGGCAGCGTTGCCGGGAACTCCACCTCCACTCACTTTTACAAGGCCCCCCAAATCCTTGAACGTCATGTGCTCCACCTTGCCTTCCGTATCTGCCTTCCTTCCCCCACATGGTTCCTGTATGAACTCATTTCTTTCCCACACCTCATCCTCTTCCTCCAACACCTCTGCGTTTTTTTACACTGTCTGCAGGCTTGCCCCCCCACCCCCTTGTTTCCTCCTTCGTCTCCACCCCCCACCCACTGCCTCGCCTCTATTGCTGTATCTTTCCCTCTCTCCACCTCCACACACTCCATCTTCTTCATCAGGGCAATTTCCAGCAGCTTCCCCTCACAGATGATGAACTTTGCTGTGACATGTACCCTTTCTTCCAACTCTAACCTTGCCTTGTTCCCCCCCCCCTCCTCAGGGCCCCATTTTTCCTATCCCCTCCTTCTCCTAGAGCGGATTTTCCTCCTTCCCTCCCTTAGTCCCTGCACCCCTCCTCGGCTGTTTTCCTCTCCCGTCCATTTCCTTCCTAGCCCTCCTTTGGCGTGTCACCCACCTCATCCCCCCATTCTCTCCCCTCCTAACCTCCTTCACCATTTTCCCACTTCCCTTGCCCCCCGCCCCCTCCCAAGCAGATACTCCCAGGTTTTTATTTGTTATCACAGTGCTACGTTAGTGTTGTGTTTCGGTGCCACTCTGCAGTGTCATCTAGTGATGTGGGTTTTAATTGTGTGCTCGACCTGATTATTGTCCATGAAGTTCCTTGCTAAGCCGCTCATCATGTGGCTGTTTTAATTGTTCTATGGACTTTTATGCTCCAGCCGTACTTTGCCTGGTGCCTTTTAATGTAGTGTGTGTTTTTTGTGTAACACACTTTTTTAGATTTATGTCTCTGATTCACAGTCACCACTTTGTATGTCTTATTTGCATCTGTTCCGTCTTTTTTGTTTCTACATTCCGCCATGTTATCTCTTTTATATTATTTGTAATGTCTTCCTGACTATTCATGTCTCTTGGCTGAAGAGCTGTGCTTATGCTGCTGCCAGCCCGCCCCTGATGGGAAATGGAAATGACAATAAAGGGAAAAAAAGACGACGACATGTACTCACGTCAGATAGTCTTATAATCTGACAGAATGTAGGTAATGTACATTTGTTACCAATTTTTATAATTACGCTTCTATCTTAATGAAATGTTTATTTATGCATATACACCCTGTGACCATTTTTCTGTTTTTTTTGTGCTTAGGCAACTTTCGCAGTGTTACTTGAAACTAGCCCCAAGGACGAAATTGAAATCGTAATAATAAATATTTCATACAGTCAACGGCGACTATGATGTCTTTTGAGAAATATTATATGACTGTGAATCCTAACCATGAGAAGTTAATATTTCCTAATATGTTGTGATGTTTGTAGGTGTAAGTTTTACTGTACAAGGTGCATTGAAGTTCTAAGGCCTCCGATTTTTTTTTATAATTAACTACTCACCCAAAATCGATCAAACTGGCGTTACTTCTCGACGTAATCGCCCTGCAGACGTACACATTTTTCACAACGCTGACGCCATGATTCCATGGCAGCAGCGAAGGCTTCTTTAGGAGTCTGTTTTGACCACTGGAAAATCGCTGAGGCAATAGCAGCGCAGCTGGTGAATGTGCGGCCACGGAGAGTGTCTTTCATTGTTGGAAAAAGCCAAAAGTCACTAGGAGCCAGGTCAGGTGAGTAGGGAGCATGAGGAATCACTTCAAAGTTGTTATCATGAAGAAACTGTTGCGTAACGTTAGCTCGATGTGCGGGAGCATTGCCTTGGCGAAACAGCAGACGCGCAGCCCTTCCCGGACGTTTTTGTTGCAGTGCAGGAAGGAATTTGTTCTTCAAAACATTTTCGTAGGATGCACCTGTTACCGTAGTGCCCTTTGGAACGCAATGGGTAAGGATTACGCCCTCGCTCTCCCAGAACATGGACACCATCATTTTTTCAGCACTGGCGGTTACACGAAATTTTTTTGGTGGCGGTGAATCTGTGTGCTTCCATTGAGCTGACTGGCGCTTTGTTTCTGGATTGAAAAATGGCATCCACGTCTCATCCATTGTCACAACCGACGAAAAGAAAGTCCCATTCATGCTGTTATTGCACGTCAACATTGCTTGGCAACATGCCACACGGGCAGCCATGTGGTCGTCTGTCAGCATTCGTGGCACCAACCTGGATGACACTTTTCGCATTTTCAGGTCGTCATGCAGGATTGTGTGCACAGAACCCACAGAAATGCTAACTCAGGACGTAATCTGTTCAACAGTCATTCGGCAATCCCCCAAAACAATTCTCTCCACTCTCTCGAACAGGTCGTCAGACTGGCTTGTGCGAGCCCGAGGTTGTTTCGGTTTGTTGTCACATGATGTTCTGCCGTCATTAAACTGTCGCACCCATGAACGCACTTTTGACACATCCGTAACTCCATGACCACATGTCTCCTTCAACTGTCGATGAATTTCAATTGGTTTCACACCACGCAAATTCAGAATACGAATGATTGCACGCTGTTAAAGTAAGGAAAACGTCGCCATTTTAAGTATTTAAAACAGTTCTCATTCTCGCCGCTGGCGGTAAAATTCCATCTGCCATACGGTGCTGCCATCTCTGGGATGTATTGACAATGAACGCGGCCCCATTTTAAAACAATGCGCATGTTTCTATCTCTTTCCAGTCCGGAGAAAAAAAATCGGAGGCCTTAGAATTTGAATGTACCTCGTGAGATGAAACAAACAAAACCACATGGACAGTAGTGCTTTTGTGCTGAGTAGTTTTATGTGTTATTTATGAACATAAGAGTGCTACCAGCATGAGCGAATACTAATTACCACAAGTAACGAAGACATATTTCTCAGATGTAATTATTAACAGCGCAAAGACGTATTATGCTAGGAACTGCTCAAATTAGTGTGTTTTGTAAACATATCGATGAATAGTGTAGTTACTGTATATTGTAAATATGTTTTTCCTTTGTTTTGCAATGTAAGATGAACTATAGTCTTTGAATGTGCATGACATCACGTACTACAAGCAAGAACTAATTTTACTACCTGCTAAAAAGTAACATTTGATTTACTGGTAACAACAATATTCGTAAATAGAGTGGGACTTTGTTAAAGTATAAAGATAATTGTTAGTAGTCACGATTAATGTGGCAGTACAATTACGTAAGAAGCAACGAAGCGTAGACAACTATAAATAAAACTGCATACATACTATGTAGTACAATGTAAAGGATGTGTCACAAGTAGCTAATAAGTTATTGTTTTTCAATTTCTATTCTCATGTAACTACAAGTTCATATCGTTGTTACCAGATGGGCAATGATGGTCTTCGTGGATCCTCGGATTCGGTGACACATACCGAGTGGGTGAGGTAAGCTTGTGCTCGCACGATGGATTCCGTTTGTGTCTGGTTTGGTGTTCATTAACGTTCGCTAGAACCGCTGTTATGAAACCATGTGATTTGTTTCGGAATTCAACAAGATATGTCCTATATTGTATACAACGTAAACAGATTTAAAGTTGTATAAATATTTTGAAATAGTTCAAAAATTAAAAGGAAACGCGAAGACAAAATCTGTATCATGGCTACGTACTAAAATCATCAGATGACTGTGGAGATGGTAAATTACTTACGTTAATAACAACGTTAAACTGATAAATACACTTATTTTTGAAAATTTTAAAAATCAGTGTAAGTAAAAATGTAAATTTCCAAAACGTTAAGAAGTGAAATTAACACAGAGACCACGAAAATCTGGTAACACACGAGGTGCTCAGAAACGCAGGAGCAATGTGTCTTTGTATTCGTACGAAGTTTTCGTGTTAGCACACAAAGGACAGTTGTGACGCTCATGTGAGTGATAAACACAAACTATAAGTGTGCTGGGACACAGCAAAGCAAAGAAATTATACACAGTGATTGCTTACCTCATGTGGTGACGAACCGTAGGATGATGAGCAGACCCGACAGCAAATGAAGCGCTTCCTGGATCACAGCAGAAAACACTTCGGTAACGTAGACAACGCGCCAAGTAAGGCAATACAGCACCACTGCGCGTGTAACTGGCGGCCACGAGAATACGGGCTCCAGCAACACTAAATTGTCACTTGTAAAATTTACATATATGAACAGTGCCGGCCAGGGTAGTCGAGCGGTTCTCGGTTCTGGGCGCTACAGTCTGGAACCACGTGACCGCTACGGTCGCAGGTTCGAATCCTGCCTCGGGCATGGATGTGTGTGATGTCCTTAGGTTAGTTAGGTTTAAGTAGTTCTAAGTTCTAGGGGACTGATGACCTCAGAAGTTAAGTCCCATAGTGCTCAGAGCCATTTGAACCATTTTTTTGAACAGTGCAGTTATGAACGAACTGGGAACTGCCGACCTAACTAAGAAACTCTTGATACAAAAATAAAGATGAAAAGACAATGACCTTTAATATGTATATTAACGTTCACGAGTAGAAATATAATCCCCAATAACTGATACGGATCGAATAAATAAAAGCAGACACTTCAAAATCATCTATTCATTCTCTCAGCGACCACACCAGCACCGAAACAGAAGATCACAGAGAAGGCCGAAATACTCAATTCGGTCTTCCGAAGTTGTTTCACCGCGGAAGATCGTAACACTGTCCCTTTTTTCAATCGTCGTACGAACATCGAAATGGCAAGTATTGAGATAACCGATCGTAGAACTGAAAAGCAGCTACTATCGCTTAGTAGTGGACAGGCTTCAGTACCAGATGAGATACTTATAAGATTCTATAAAGATTATGCGCTACAACTTGCTCCCTTTCTAGCAGTAATTTATCGTAGATCGCTTGAGCAACGAGAGGTACCTAATGACTGAAAAAAAAAGCGCAGATCATTCCCGTTTTTAAGGAAGGCCGTAAGAGAGATCCACACATTTATAGACCTATATCGTTGACGTCACTCTGTTGTAGAATTGTGGAACATATTCTACGCTCAAGAATTATGACGTTTTTGGAAAATGAACATCTCCTGTATAAAAATCAACATGGATTCCGCAAACGCAGCTCGCTCTGTTCCTCCATGAGACCCACTGAGCAGTGGACAACGGCGTACAGGGTGATGCCGTGTTCCTTGATTTCAGTAAGGCATTTGACACCGTCCCGCATTGCCGCTTAATGAAGAAAGAAAGTTTACGGAGTATCGGAGCAGACCTGCAATTGGATTCAAGGCTTTCTTGCAGATAGAACTCAACACGTCGCTCTTGTAGTAACTAAATCGACAGATGTAATATCCGGAGTACTACAGAGGAGTATGATACGACCGTTGCTGTTTACAATATGTATAAATGATGTAGTAGAAAGAGTCGGATGCTCTTTAAGGTTATTCGCAGATGATGCAGTTGTCTATACCAAAGTAGCAACACCAGAAGATAGTAAGAATGCAGAACGACCTACAGAGAATGAATGAATGGTGCAGACTCTGGCAGTTGACACCGAATGTAAATAAATGTAACATATTGCGCATACATTGGAAAAGAAATCCACTACCGTACAGCCACACTATTGATGACATCTGGAGACACCGTTTGCGTAGAATATCTAGGAGTAACTATCCAGAGCGACTTTAAGTTTAATGACCGCGTCAAACAGATAGTGGGAAAAGCAGACACCAGACTCCGATTCATGGAAGAATCTTAAGGAAATGTAACTCATCCACAAAAGAAGAGTTTTATAAGGCGTTTGTTCGCTCAAGTCTTGGATATTGTTCATCTATCTGGGATCCCTATCAGATAGGACTGATAGAGGGGATAGAAAAGATCCAACGAAGAGCGGCGCGTTTCGTCACGGGATCATTTGGCTGGCGAGAGAGCGTTACAGAGATACTAAACAAACTCCACTGGCAGACTTTACAAGAGAGGCATTGTGCATCACGGAGAGATTTACTATTGAAATTTTGCGACAGCAGTTTTCAGGAATAGTCGGACAACATATTACTTCCCGCCACATACATCTCGCGTATTTACCAGGAGGAGAAAATTCGAGAAATTACAGCCAATACAGACTTACTGACAATCGTTCTTCCCATGGACTATTCGCGAGTGGAGCAGGGTAGGAGGGATCAGATAGTAGTACCGAAAGTACCCTCCGCCACACACAATTATGTGGTTTGCGCAGTATGATGTAGATGAACAACTAGTCTGAACTATTGTAGAATAAAAATCGTTGTCGTTACACTATTTTTCTTTGTGTGTGACACGACAAACTATGTACTGTAGCTAACTGATACTGCTATACTACTGTTTCATGTAACCAAAACCGATGAGCAACCGATAGACCTGATGGTGAAGTTCAGCCGAGCAATTCCGACTACGGCGCAATGCGCTTCCGCGGCAGTGGCAGCGGTAGCAGATTGGCGACCCAACCTCCTCGCTGACGTCATGGCACTCCACCTACTTGCGGTTCTCACTGCACGGCAACAATTGCAACTTTTCAACTCCAGATCATATGAACAGAAAACTCTTCTACAGAAGAATAAATATGTAAAATTAACACAAAAACAATTTTCCACAACATAGTCATATTAATACCCAAGAGTATAGTAAAAAAATGTGAAAAAAGAGGGGTAAGAGGGGCGTGCAAACACTATCCAGTAACTTCTGACCCAGAATGAGACGTGCAAATTAACGTGTGGCAAAGTGAATCAATGTGTCAAAAGCACTTAAGCAAAACATACTGTACGATGTTTTTCAAACCAAAAACTGAAATCTTTATTTGTTTTGAATCACCTAACAACTTTTTAGACTTTCTACATATCGTACGTCAACTTTACGTAAAATTTTATCAACACTTATTCAGAGACTTTTCGTAACTTTAAATGATTCAAACCAAGGGAGTCCGATTGTTCAAACCGCGGTTTTCGGTCCATTTTTTCACGATCCCGCACCCCGATGGCTGAACAAACAGAAATTAGTCGGACCACAGATAACAAAATTGAGGATTTATGGAGCAAGCCAATAAACGCTCAGAACCTGCTGCACAAAAAGGCGATTCTGTCAGTTTGTAAGACGAAGTGCAACCGCAACAAAATAATTATATTCCAAGACACATTGCAATGGTTAACTTATGCTGAGTTCCGAAGAGAGGTGTCAGCGAACCATGACTTCCAGAATTCAAGGTGGTAGTGAAACGGACCATAAGAAACTGAAACATTTCACATTTTGTATAACTTTTGAAGAAAAGTCAGTCAATCTCTAATGACAAATATTATCGTATAAAACCTGTATTTTAAGGCAATCAATGCACTGTAGTGTACAGACATTGGATTGAGGAGTTCCAAGAACAGAACGCAGCACGTCATTCTCAATGGAGAGAAGTCTTCCGAAGTAAGAGTGACTTCAGGTGTGCCGCAATGGACTGTCATAGGACCGTTGCTATTCACAATGTACATAAATGACGTTGTGAATGACATCGGAAGTTCACTGAGGCTTTTTTGCGGATGATCCTGTAGTGTATCGAGAGGTTGTAACAATGGAAAATTGTACTGAAATGCAGGAGGATTTGCAACGAATTGACGCATGGTGCAGGGAATGGCAATTGAATCTCAATGTAGACAAGTGTAATGTGCTGCGAATACATAGAAAGAAAGAGCCTTTATCATTTAGCTATAATATAGCAGGTCAGCAACTGGAAGCAGTTAATTCCATAAAGTATCTGGGAATAGGTATTAGGAGTGATTTACACTACTGGCCATTAAAATTGCTACACCACGAAGATGACGTGCTACAGACACGAAATTTAACCGACACGAAGAAGATGCTGTGACATGCAAATGATTAGTTTTTGGGAGCATTCACACAAGTTTGGCGCCGGTGGCGACATCTACAACGTGCTGACATGAGGAAAGCTTCCTACCGATTTCGCATACACAAACAGCAGATGACCAGCGTTGCCTGGTGAAACGTTGTTGTGATGCCTCGTGTACGGAGCAGAATTGCGTACCATGAAGTTTCCGACTTTGATAAAGGTCGGATTGTAGCCTATCGCGATTGTGGTTTATCATATCGCGACGTTGCTGCTCGCGTTGGTCGAGATCCAATGACTGTTAGCAGAATATGGAATCGGTGGGTTCAGGAGAGTAATACGGAACGCCGTGGGAACGCCGTGGGAACGCCGTGCTGGATCCTTACGGCCTCGTATCACTAGTAGTCGAGATGACAGGCATCTTATCCGCATGGCTGTAACGGATCGTGCAGACACGTCTCGATCCCTGAGTCAACAGATGGGGACGTTTGCAAGACATCAACCATCTGCGCGAACAGTTTGACGATGTTTGCAGCAGCATGGACTATCAGCTCGGAGACCATGGCTCCGGTTACCCTTGACGCTGCATCACACACAGGAGCGCCTGCGACGGTGTACTCAACGACGAACCTGGGTACACGAATGACAAAACGTCATTTTTTCAGATAAATCCAGTTTCTGTTTACAACATCATGATGGTCGCATCCGTGTTTGGCGACATCGCGGTGAACGCACATTGGAAGCGTGTATCCGTCATCGCCATACTGGCGTATCACCCGGCGTGATAGTATGGGGTGCCGTTGGTTACACAAATATCGGTCACCTCTTGTTCGCATTGACGGCACTTTGAACAGTGGACATTACATTTCAGATGTGTTACGACCCGTTAGCTCAACCCTTCATTCGATCCCTGCGAAACCCTACATTTCAGCAGGATAATGCACGACCGCATGATGCAGGTCCTGTACAGGCCTTTCTGGATACAGAATATGTTCGACTGCTGCACTGGCCAGCACATTCTCCAGATCTCGGACCAATTGAAAACGTCTGGTTAATGGTGGCTGAGCAATTGGCTCGTCGCAATACGCCAGTCACTACTATTGATGAACTGTGGTATCGTGTTGAAGCTGCATGGGCAGCTGTACCTGTACACACCATCCAAGCTCTGTTTGACTCAATGCCCAGGCGTATCAAGGCCGTTATTACGGGCAGAGGTGTTTGTTCTGGGTACTTATTTCTCAGGATCTATGCACCCAAATTGCGTGAAAATGTTATCACATGTCAGTTATAGTATAATATATTTGTCCAATGAATACCTGTTTATAATCTGCATTTCTTCTTGGTGTAGCAATTTTAATGGCCAGTAGTGTAAAATGGAAGGATCATATAAAGTTCAGCGACACGAGCGTTTTAGCAAGAACATCGCATTATCATGAACGATGTATAGAGAAGCCACACAGATTCGTTAACACCGTAATAATTTTAATAGAAAAGGAGAATGTTTGAAGTTAGTTAAAATATCGCTGTTGACTTTGCAAAAAGAGAATGAATCGATTATTTGTAACTGTGAATGATGATGCTATCCAGAGATAGTCATATAGTCGGCATCACTTGACCTGCGGTGGCGACCTCTATGCGCTATACAAATCCGAGAGTCCCTCAAGCCTTAGTGGCAGTAGGCGTTTTACCTCGGAAGATGTTCCCGCAGTTTTATACATCGGCCACGTCCTATCAGCCCGGAAGTTTTAAATGAAGAAGACGCCGGCCATGAAAGCCTACATTGTGTGATAGTTATAAATTTTAGGTAAAGGTGGTTGCCATTCTCCTTCAAAACGTGCCACCCAATCAAAAGTTCTTGGATACCCTGCTATATATTCACCCATATAAAGCGAGACGGGCAGCAATGTATTATCAGTACAGAAGCAATAACGGCATAAATGCTCGGTCATGATATTTCAGTAAAATCGAACGTGGAGTGGTCACTGGCTGTCGTTCGAGTAAAAACTCCGTTATGAACGCTTCAGTCTTTGAAAAACTGTCGCAGTCAACAATGGTGACGCGAGTATGAAATGGAAAACGCGAAGCAACACCCACAGCAAAACGAAGGCAGACCATATTTACTGACGTACAGGGACCATCGACCACGGCGGAGGGTGGTTGTAAAAAAACGCATGAAATGAATGGAAAGAATCACTTACAAGTGAAAGGTGGTACCTGGCTGTGCACAGGGAGTTAAAAGCAATGGGAACATGTAATTGCAGAAACTTTGCGTCTAGTTTTGACAGATTATGTGATAAACGTATGGAACTTTGAAGCTGACTGCTATCGCTTGGTGAACTCACTAGTTTCTTTCTGTTACAATCATGTGGTTTCTGATCAGATACTTTTTTGAGTTAATTTTCTTAATATTGATCTTAACGTTATAGTTCGTGTAGGAGTTACACAAGTTCATCAAACATCCAAGGAGGAAAATTTGCAATCAAATACAAATGTATCCATATTTTACGCGTTTGTAACAGGTATTACCTCGCAGTTACATGAAAGGTGGCAACGACGATTTTAATCTACTGACACCTCTAACACCGTGGTGCCTATTGCATGATTTCTTAACACATGTCCTATCATCCTGTCCGGGTTCTTGTTAATGTTTAACATGGGTTCCTTTCTTTACTGCTTGTGAGGGAAACTTCTCATTCCTTATCATACCACGCTGTTTAATTTCATCGTTCTGTAGCACCACATCTCAAATGCTTCAGTTCTCTTCTTTTCTTGTTATTCAGGAGTCCATGACTCACTGCCATAGAAACCTATGCTCGAAACGTACATTCTCAGACTTTTCGTCCTCAAACTTATACCGATGTTTAATATTAGTAGCATCCTTTTGGTCAGTAATTCCCTTCTTGCCAGAGCTGGTCATTTTTCGTCTACTTGATTCGTTCATCTTCGAAGGTACCGGAATGCCTTCTCATATATTGTGGTCACCAATCTTGATGCTAAGGTTCTCGTTAATCTCATTTCTGGTATTCCCCATAACTGTCGTGTATTTTCGATTTATCTTCTATCCTACATTTTGTACTCACCAGATTGTTTATCATAATTCAGAAGATCCTGTACTTCTTCGCTTTCACTGAGAACAGTTCAAATGGCTCTGAGCACTATGGGACTTAGTATCTAAGGTAATCAGTCCCCTAGAACTTAGAACTACTTAAACCTAACTAACCTAAGGATATCACACACATCCATGCTCGAGGCAGGATTCGAACCTGCGACCGTAGCGGTCGAGCGGTTCCAGACTGAAGCACCTAGAACCACTCGGCCACACCGGCCGGCACTGAAAACAGTAATGACCTCAGTGACGCTTATCGTTTTTATCATTTTACCTTGAATTTAATACCAATACTGAATCTTTCTCTTATATTCGTCATTGCTTCTTCGAGGCATGTATTGAACAGTAGAGCTAAAACTATGAATCCTTGTCTCTCACCCGTTTTAATCCATGCACTTCGTTCTTCGTCTTCCATTATTCCCAACTGTTTCTCCCTATAGCTTACGTACACTTTCCCAGGTCTTTGAACATCATGCACCATTTTAGATTGTCAAACGCTCCTTCTAGGTCAACAAATCCCTCGATTATGTCTTGATTCTTCACTAAACTCATTTTTCATAGAACTCACAGCTTTTGACTTGCTTCATTTACCCTAAATCCCATATTCTTCACTTAGTAGACTGTTTATTCCGGTCAATAGAGCCTGTAATTCAGTTGTATTCTAGACATTTTGATTATGGACAAATGTACTAAGTTCATGTTGGAAATGATAGAGCAGCTTTGTCGTTTGCCAGGAATTCGTAAATTGAGAACCATTACGTTACACCTGAAAGCAAATAGCAGAAAAGAACCTGGTCACAGAACCACAGTAAAGATGTTTAACCACTATGTCAACAGTTCTCAAATGACTGGGGTACACTATTACCTTACATAGTGGCAGCATCAGTAGCTTATTCTTCAACAGCGTATTTACAAATGTTCCTACTGATGAATGTATAAACACACAGATAGATCATTTGCACAAGTCCAAAGTACGTCTTGTAGAATTACCTGGATTAATCGATGTCACTCTAATTTGTGTAAAGAAGAATTAGTACCAGTTTCAAAACAAGTATTTAATAAGTTTTATATCCAAGCTATACACTCTGAAATTTCCACCGACAATTTCGAACAATTTCGAATAAATGTACGTACCTTGTACCTAGTGCCCTGCGTCTGTGACATACGTTATATCTGTGAAAACCTCATGGAACGCTTTCTCCGAGATGTAAGCAGTTTCATCAATACGTCAAAAATAGATTTATTGTTCACGTCACAACAATAAACGAACTAATTAACAACACATCACAATAGTATCTATGTAATAACTAATACAGTGCTGTAGGCACACATTATTATTACTATCCGTGACTTTCGTCAGATGCAAAGCACTGGCAGGCTGAAGTATTCCAATTTATGCCATTTCAAAAATAAGGAGTCCTGCAGTCAAATCAGTTGCAGTAAGTATAGTGCACACATTTCAGCATAGCTGATTTGTAATGGGAGATAAGTGTGTCGATGAAGCTAGTGTCGCTAGGGCCAGAAATGATACGGAGGAAGCCAGTTTGGAGGAAGAGGCTGTATAATTTTGTGAAACACCCTGTAGCTGTTTCTTGTGACGTATAGTGGGGCAGACAGAGTGGGGAATCACTGGCCCGACATGCAGGCAGCAGACCTGTGAAGGAGGGATGTGCACGACCACAATCCGGCGATATACTTTCCCTAGCGGTTATACACCGTAGCTCTCCCCCTCCATCCTATTACAACCCCAGAACACAATTTACCCTTAATATGGCTCTGCTGCAATTAGATGTCCTACACTCATTCGACGTTTGCTTTAACTCACTTCATTTAAAGATAAACACTAAATTTATACTGTTAGAGAAGTGTTTTTAATAAACTGAGATTTTTCCATCCTATGAACACGGAAACTTCTAGTTCTAGAGCAGAGGTTCCCAAACTTTTGTTTGTCACGCCCCCCTTCTGCCGAAAAGAAAACTTCCGTGCCCCCCCCCCCCCCCTAAAAAGAAGGTAGAGATTTTTATTAATTATCAAGAAACTATTGAAAAATTTGTGATGGTGACGTCATGTAACATGGTGGGCTGTTAATGTATCGAGTCGCAGTTATTACGGACAGTCTAGTCTAGTGATTATAAGCCACTCCTAAAGTAAAGAAAGTCCTTGGTAAATAAGGAAAAGTAGTTGCGACCTTTGCAGATTAGTGGATGCGGGCCATTATTTTAAGTTGAGTGTAGCTTATTACTTTCACTCATTATCAAAAATAGTCACTCAGTCACGGTGTTAACGAACATCACTGACTTGTACGTCTATAGCGTTCCCCATTGTCATTGCGCATAGGTTGGTATTTATGTCAACGACGATAGTTACCGAACGGCGACAAAGGCCCAGTTCCCAGAACCAGACAAAAATTAAAAAATAAGTTTTACGAAATAATTTTGCAGACTACAAAGAACTTTATAAAATATGAATAAAACAACTTCCTTACCTTGATTACATTCCCTTGCTGCACACCATTTCTTCAGCAGTATACAATTTTAGGACTACTTTTCGCTTGCTATATCTAGGATAAACTTTCGCTGTGTCTTCATCCAGAAGAAATACTATTATTATTTGAAATGACATACCACACGTAACACCAGAATCCATAAGGATCACACGCAGTACTTACGTTTAAATCAGATTCACTACGTTTATTTTATATTGTTTCTTCGAAATTGTTAGTTGTAATTTTACAGTATTACCTACATGTAAGGATAGTTAGGAGGAAAATAACAAGTTCTCTTATAATGTGACGTATTTATTATAAAAATATTATTTACACACACATATGGCAAGAAACAAACAAATAAATCAATGTGAAGGATGAGCTTGCATATTTTTACAAGATTTTGAATACTTGGCTGAATAGTAGAAACTGCGCAACGTAAATCATTGGCAATACTGAGTTTGCTTCTAAGCTTATTTTTTATCGCCACTGCCGCTGAAAATGCTCTTTCGCACAAATATGTGCTTGAAAATGGTAAATACAGTTTCAGTGCTTGTTCTGCAGTGCTGGGATACACCGTGAGATACTTCACCCAAAATAAAGGCTTATCCATCTTATAAAAGTCATACTTCGCTGCAGAATCATTTTTAATTTCTAAGACTTCCTCTTGTAGTCTGTCTGGCAACATATCCACGTCAACGTGAAATGGATCCGTCGCTAACCTATAATAAATTTTATCATCACAACTGTTACGGAAGTATCGTTCGAATTCATCAATGAGGTGCTGCAAATGGTTCGATATTTTACTCTTAGTATCAGTATCCGTAAAATCGTTTTGAAATCGGGCTTCTTCCAGGATTCCAAACAATCTGGGAAAGCAGGAATAATTCCAGGCTAAAATTTTACGTTTCCATAGTTGCAACTTTTCAGTAAACGCTTTGATGGCATCCCGATGAAAAATTATGTTTGACTCTCCACCTTGTAATTTCAAATTCAATGTGTTTAAAGATTCGAAAATATCTGACAGATAAGCCAATGCAACATGAACACCGGGCTTTCTAAATTCCACATACAATTCAGTTTGCTATTTTCCAAAAACTGCGTCACTTCGTCTCGAAGTTCAAATAATCTTCCTAGCATATTTTCTTTTGAGAGCCAGCGTACTTCTGTATGAAATAACTGTTTTATACTCTGCTCTCAAGTCTTCACAAAGAGCCGTAAATAACCTGAAATTTAACGCACTCTTTTTAATATGATTCACGATTCTGATGCACAGTTTCAAGACATCATTGAGTTCCTTTGGAAGTGTCTTAGCTTCCAATGCTTGACGTTGTATTACACAGTGGATAGCAGTAACACTAGGGTTTTTTTCTCTGACCATCTGCACGAATCCTGAGTGACATCCAAGCATTGATGGGGCGCCGTCTGTGCATACGCCCATCAGTTTCTGCCATAACAACTCATTTTTACAAAAGAATTCAGAGACGGCTGCCATTATATGAATTGCTTTTGAAGTTGACTTTAACTCTGTAGGAAACAGCAACTCTTCTTTAATTGCTTCATTTTCTATATAGTGAACGAAAGCTAGCAGTTGGCAACAATTCGCAACATCGGTACTCTCGTCTAACTGTATTGCGAAAAACTGCGATTGTTTGACGGCCGTAACTAATTGATTTTGTATGTCTTCGACCACATCATCAATCCGACGTTTTACAGTATTGTCAGAAAGCGGTATTTGTAAAAGTTTTTGTTTACTTTCTGACCCAAGAACAATTTCAGCAGCTTTCAACAAACACGGTTTGACTAGTGTCTCTCCGATAATATGACTTTTCTTGGTCCTTGAAATAAGTAGCGATAACTCATACGAGGCTTCCAGTACCTTTTCTGATGTCTGAGCGAAGGATCCAGCAGTGTCCAACTTCATTCGTTTCAAATTATCACATTTTGCAGGAAAAATTCCTTCGGCTTCTCTTTCATTGCACCATGCTTTGCCCACAAATGGCGTTCCAGACGAGGTGGTCTCATGGAATCATTGCTCAATACCTCACAGCAAATAACACATTGCGGCTGGTCAACACCATTTTTTTTTTTGTACAGAAGCAAAACCGTATTTGATGTAATCATCATTGTATTTACGTTTTTTCACGACACTCGTGGTGAAGTAAAAAGAAACTAGAAGTTAACAGTATAATTTCTCACTGACACTGATTTTACTGATGTACAACTGTGAAAGATTCAACGCGATTTCAGCAAAATCCAATACATTAGATGTGTCAACAACTGCAAGCAACCAACTGAAATGAAGGAAAGCTATAGTCGTCTGTCAGCACCTCAGATGACTGCCTGTGAGGAGTGGGGCGAAGAACGGGGAAGCCCAGCCGCAGCGTAGGTAGTCAGTGCACTGTCTGTCTGCGACCTAGTGGCCGAGCAGGGCTCTTGCTGGGACAAACGGGCTTTTCCCGGTTTAGGGCGGAAACAGCCCACAGGCACCCTAAGAATTTGCTACCTGTTCTGCGGTGCTGTTCTGAGCAGTGTAGCCAGGGATTTTATGCGAAAATCGTTTTCGTGCCCCCTATCTTTCGTTACTTATAAACGAAACGTTATAAGTTTTGAGATAACATCAATGAATTGGTTGTCAAATTTCACAGTAATTAAGTAAGGTCATGGATACACCTCATACATCGCTGGAAACTGTGCACAGTGCCAAGCAGTTATATCTGTACATGTACCAAAAGAAGCCATTGTCGCAGCAAAGAACGTATTCTATTTTCAAACGAAATTATGCGGTATTTCAAAGAAGGGAGAAGAAAAATAACTGTTTTGTCAGATAAGTAATCCGAATGAAAGAGCTGTAATACTGACCGTTCCAAAAAAAAAAAAAAAAAAAAAAAATAGCCTCACTAATGGACTTCATTGTCTACCTAGCTGGGTTATGTTTCATTGTTAGCAGTCACATCAATGTTTCCAGAACGGCGTGAAGTATTCTGCTCAGAACGAACACATGTACTAGTTTCGCATTCACGTCGTGCACATTTTTCTGGTGACAAAGGGCATAACCCTGGCGTCCAAATTACGAGCCCGCCAGTTCATTTGAAGCGTATACAGTCTATTAAAGTCACTGTAATCGCATCACATGGGGATCCGCGGGTTGACAGGATAATAAAACGGCATTTTGGCAGTTACGCAGTATAAGTGATTATTACTCTGATGAACATAGCCTACTACGGCTAAATGTTATAACATGATTAAGCTCAGTTCATGTGTACAAAGTACAGAATAGTTAATACCTGACTTTTCTGTTTTCCAATTGTCAGAAGTAAGTTGTTTACAAATCTGATATATTAGAATTAACGCATATCGCCTTCGTAATTTTGAGAGTTTCTGTGTGTGACATTCTAAACGTAATCTTCAAAGCTGTATGTTCTAGCATAGCTCATTGAGATAGGATTGCGGGAAGTCGGACGCCAAACGATTGCATTTAGTACCATATTCTATCATTAATACCCGCACATTCATTTTTATTAAAATATCGATATTAGAAAGAAATATTAGGTTTATACCGCTAACTCCACCCGCGCCCCCTTTGCAACATCATCACCCCTCCCCCCCCCCCCTCAGGGGGGGCGCGCCCACCAGTTTGGGAACCAATGTTCTAGAGTAAAAATGAACAGACTTTTTTGAAGGAAATTTAATGTATTGTAATTTTTTAGTAGGAAACATTTCGTCAGAAGCAGCGGCTTTCGAGTTACTCGAGAAAAACATAAAAGAGTGACCTTTAACCTACCCATATCTCAACGCTCACACCCCAGCGGACAGAACATTTAGTATGTTGTTCATGGCATTCCCTGCTAGCACTGTGCAAAAAATTTATGATTACGGTACACAATTTTTCCAACTAATTTTCCGTCCCTAACTTGTTCTTGAGTAAGTATTCTTGACTCCGCAACCACTACAGTACCGGAGATTTAATTTCGCATACGCCACTGTGAAGTGAGATGATGCCATCCTGCAATATGCCGTATAGGCCTTTCACATGCTTTTACTCCTCCTAAAGCCAAACTTGTCGTCATCTAACATATCAATTTTCTTTTCCATTCATCTTCCCGTCATTGACCTGAATGCATCATGAGTGCACTGGCGGGTTCATTGGGCGCAGTTGATGTGGGCGGTGGGCGACATGATATGTCTGCTTGACTGGTACTAATCTGAGAGGTCGGTCATACACCATCGCTTCATTAACGTGAAACTAATCCTTAAACCCTCTATGCAAAATAAATTAGCGAAGACTAGAAAAAATCAGAAAATGATAACTCCCATAGGATTAACGATTTTCGCGAAACTACGAATTTATATTTTAGAGCAAGTAAAAGTTAATTTCCGTAGATGTAACATAAGAAGGGTGGCATCACAGGGATTACAGATTCGAATAAAACATTAAATAATAATTGGTTATATAGTATGTAGTGCGAGCACAATGTTTAGTATACAAACTGTGCAAGCGAAATTTATTTGACTGCAAACGAAAATCAACATCTGATGTTCAAAGTCCCAAATGTGCATGAGCCGTGTATACTTCCATCTTTCCACGGCTCGTTTCCTGAGCGTCGTGTGGAGCCAATATTTTTGGTAATCGACAGTGATTGGGCGCGATCGGGCTCTAGCATCTCGTTGCTGTCTTTTATTGCTTTGCTTCTATTTCGTTTTTCCGCGGTTGCTCAGGGTTGGTCTTTTATGAAGGTCTTTCGTTTGAACTCCCGCCCGTAGTGTACGCACTATCGATTGCGAGTTCTGTCTTTGGTGTACTTAGAAACCGTAGGTTGGTAACACGACCGACTCACGTGTTTAGTGCAGCAGACTCTTTGGCCTGTACTATTTATAGGCGAGCGCGGTCACGCTGGAGGAGATTGTCGCGCAGTGGCCTTCGTGTCTGCTCTGGTGACGTCGACATCCTGCCTTCATCGTACGGGTGTTGTTATCCAACTCGCACTTCTACCCGTGGAGGAACGCCGGCCTGGTTGGGCCCCTCTGTCCGCTCTTCACTGGTTGTCCGAGGGAGGTGAGTGGCAGTCTAATCATCGCCTGCGTCGACGAAGGCAAACAAACAGTAACCATCATGGAGTGGTGGAGCCGCCGTTCGGCGAGGTTTTGAGTCCGGGAGCAGTTCGGCTGGGTCGGTGTCTGCTGCGACGACTGGAGACGGCTCAGAATTGTGCACAGCAGTCCCGGACAAACGACGAAGTGCGCCGAGGGAAAGGAGAAAAGAAGTTAAGCGTGAATGTTTCAAGTGATCGTCCTTCGGGATTGAGTTTATTCAGTCGTCTTTCCCGCCTTGTGGCCACCGCTGTGCCAATCCTCTGTTCTGTTCAATGGTGCAATTCTGACAGTGCAGATTCCTCCATGCATCGTTGTTAACCGGTGTAGTCGTGTATTTTGGTAGTTATTTGTGTACGTTTGCACTTCTATGTTTTGGCAGTTCATCCTCCCGCCTTGTGGTTGCAGAATTTCGGGTGGGGAGTTAGTTCCTTGTCTCCCAAGATCTAGTGCTGTATTGTTAAGGTTAGTTCTAGTTCAGTCTAGTGTTCTGTTAATCACTGGGTATATGCGTCCACCATACTATTTGCGCTGTATTTATTGTAAGTGAGTTGCACTGACAGTAGTTGGGGGCTCGAGTCCTGTCACGGAACTGATAAGGGGTCACATTGGTTTCGGCTTGTAAGTTGGAGGGTGTTGCCTTAGAGGTTTGTTAACATTGGCATGTCAGCGTTGTCTAGCGCTACCGGGACGTAAAGAAGAACATTGTGCTGCTTAGGGAATGTTGTTACACGTTCTTGTTTTCATTTCGATATCTGTATTTGTGAAGGCAGCCGCATGAAGTAAGATCTGTTCTGAAGCTATGCTGGATCTTGCTCTCTTGGGATTTTTGGTTTTGTTTCGATCCCGACTATTTGGGTGTCAGGAATATGGAACTGTGTTGTTAATGTTTGGCTTGAACAGCGGATACGCGGCTAGTTTAGTACATGTTTAGAGGCATGGCGTGCCCGATAGATTGCTATTGCGTGTCCTCAAAGTGTAATTTCCACCTTACTAAAACCCCCTTGTTAAAAGGGAGGAAGGAAAAAAAACTTTAGAAATACCTTCTATTTGCATTAACTATCTTACCTGTCGCTTAAGTAAATATCTGCTCAGTGATTAAGCTAATGGGAGCACCTATCCTAAAAGCAACTAGCGCGCTTCTGTTATGGTGGCCCTCGTGCTTATTTTGGTCCGAAAGATTGTATAAACAGGCTTACATGCTCCGTATCGAACTTCTGATGTTGTTTTTTGAGTGATTGTGGATTATTAAAATTGATTATAGTGCAAACATTTGTATTTTGCCAACCGTGTTTATAAGTTATTAATGTGATTCGCTGGAATGTAATACGAAAGTTTTAGGACCATAGGTTGTCCAGGTAGAAACTTTGAAGCCTTCCTGTGTTGTGAATTCATGTATTTATGTTTTATATTGGAATGAGAATTTAAATGTGATAAACCCACGCTTTGTGATCAATAATTAAAGATTTGAGAGTGCGTTCACTTAGCGCTTACTTATGTGTTGCGTTATTATTATTTAAAAAAAATTATAATAGGCGTTTTAGTTTCTTAAATTAAAGCTTTTCCAATTAGAAAGTGGCGGCCCTCCCACTCTGGGCAATTGTAAGCATCGAAGCAGGATTTACGTAGTTGGTGTTATGTTTTGTATGTTATGAATAAATTATTTATGTGTCAAATCACGTCTGATATGTCAATTCCTTGGCCGCGTCCACACCTTGATCGTAGTCTTTTAATATTAAATGATCAGACCACGGTTCCAGTGCAGTTTCCGACTAAGAAACACCACCAACGTAAATTAAAGTTCGTTGGTTGGTTGGATTACAAGGGGGGGGGGGGGGGGGGGGGGAGGAAAGGGACCAGACTACGACGTCATCAGTCCCTTATTCCGAATAAAACAATGCCACAAGTGTAAGAATAAAACAAATGAGACTGACAACTCAAAACCGAACAAATGGAAAAATCGCATGAACGATAAAGGGCAACAAACATGTAAATGGACACATAAATAATTTATTCATAACATACAAAACATAACACCAACTACGTAAATCCTGCTTCGATGCTTACAATTGCCTAGAGTGGGAGGGCCACCACTTTCGAACTGGAAAAGCTTTAATTTAAGAAACTAGCAAAGCAAGAAATGGGATGAAGAGATTAAAACAAAGCAGATTACCGTGGCTGGCTGACCATGAGAATAAAAAAGGAGGAGCCAGCCACACTGCAACACATTAAAACTTCCACCCTAGAAGCACTAGCGTGGAGGACATAGAGGAACAAAGGACACGCGCTAAAACTTAAATCAAATAGCAAAACCGACACTCAGGAATAAAACGTAAAACTAAATCAGCCGATGAGGAGTTGTCAGATAAAACTAGCGGCAACGAGTGCGGTAACCTAAGATTTCGTAGCTCGGCAGTCAAAGTGGGACAGTGCACTAGAATATGGGCCACTGTCTACCGGGTGCCGCACCGACAATCAGGCAGGTCTTCAAGGCGCAGGAGGTAACCGTGGGTCGTCCAAGCGTGGCCAATGCGGAGGCGGCAGAGGACAACTGATTCCCAGCGATTGGCCTGCATCGAAGCCTTCCATGCATTCGTAGTCTCCCTTATGACAGGCAGTTTGTTGTGTGTACTGTTACGCCTTTCATTCCCCCAAAGCCGAAAACGCAGGTCAGGCTCAGAGATGCCCATCTTCAGAAGCGGTTTCCGCGTAGCCTGTTTGGCCAGCCAGTCGCCAAGTTCGTTGCCTGGGATGCCGACGTGTCCCCAGAACACACCACTGAACGACGGGACCAGTCCAGGGCATAGATGGACTCCTGGATGGATGCTACCAAAGGATGGCGAGGGCAGCACTAGTCGATAGCTTGTAGGCTGCTCTAGAAGTCAGTACACAGAAGAAACGATTCCCTGGTACATTAAAGGATTTACTGAAGTGCACGATAAGTGACCAACAGCTCTGCAGTGAATACACTGCAGCCATCGGGCAAGGAATGCTGTTCAAAATAACCCCTGTGGACGTATGTGAAGCCAACATAACCATAGCCATCGAGCAGTCGGTGTAAACCACTTCAGAGCCCCGGGACACGTCAAGAATAGAGAGGAAGTAACAGCGGAGGGCAGCAGGAGTAACTGAGTCCTTAGTGTCATACGAAAGGTCCAGACGAACCTGCGGCCTAGTTGTACATCATGGAGGTGTGTGCGGCTGGACCTGGATGGGATATGGTAAAGGGAAGGGATCGCACGCGAATCGCAATCGTTAGCCCTGACCTGGCCCGCCGATGCGGGAGATGAACTCCCGCAGGTGGAAAAAGGAGACGATAATTTGGATGCTCAAGAGAACTTCGAATGTGTGCAACGTAACTGGTGAGCACGTTGTGCACGTCGGATCTGCAATGGAGGTACTCTGGTCTCCACCAGGACACTGGTCAGCGGACTCGCTCTAAAAGCTCCAATCACTACGCGAACGCCACAGTGGTGCACTGGGTCGAGTACACGCAACGCTGAGGGCGCCGCCGAATCACAAACCAGACTCCCATAGTCAAGGCGGGATTGAACAAGGGATTTGTAGAGCTGCAGCAGAGTAGAGTGATCTGCACCGCAGTTGGTGTAGCTCAGGCAGCGGAGGGCATTGAGGTGCTGCAGCACTTCCGCTTAAGCTGACGAAGATGAGGTAGGCAAGTCAATCAGGCATCGAAAATCAGTACTAAGATTCGATATGTCTCCACTACAGGGAGTAGTTCGTCGTGAAGGCGAAGTTCTGGTTCCAGATGAACGGTACGATGCTGACGACAGAACTGCATCATACACGACTTTGCGGCCGAAAACTGGGAGTGATGGGCGCCGCTCAGCAACGTCAGTACTGGTAGAGCAGTACGAAAAGCAGAAGTCGTCTACATACAGAGAGGGTGAGACGGACGGCCCTAAAGCTGCTGCTGGACCGTTAATTGCCACTATAAATAGTTATACACTCAATACAGAGCCCTCCAGGACACCATTTTCCTAGATATGGGAGAAACTATGGGAGGCACCAACTTGGACACAGGAAATTCCGGATAAAAATCGGAAGCAAGTTGGCTCTATGGGACTTAACTTCTAAGGTCATCAGTCCCTTAGAACTTAGAACTACTTAAACCTAACTAACCTATCACACACATCCAGGCCCGAGGCAGGATTCGTCCGTAGCGGTCGTGCAGTTCCAGACTTAGCGCCCAGAACGGCTCGTCCACTCTGGCCAGCTTGGAAGCAGGCCTCGG
Organism: Schistocerca serialis cubense; assembly: GCF_023864345.2. Taxonomy (NCBI): domain Eukaryota; kingdom Metazoa; phylum Arthropoda; class Insecta; order Orthoptera; family Acrididae; genus Schistocerca; species Schistocerca serialis. Next base: position 478,316,349 of record NC_064642.1, on the reverse strand, counting down.
AGATCCCACCCGTATAATGTGGAAAGGCTATGATGTCGCCAGGTGGTGTCATACACTTTGTGTGGATAAAAAAAGACGGCAACAAGGTGTTGGCGTCTGGAAAAGACTGTTTGGATGGCAGGCTGGAGAGACACAAGATTGTAAGTGGTAGAGCGCCCATGGCGGAAGCCGCCCTGACATGGTGCCAATAGGCCACGTGACTCCAGGGCCCAACCCAATTACCGACATACCATACGTTCCAGCAGATTACAAAGAACATTAGTGGGGCTGATGGGCCGATAGCTATCCACATCAAGCGGGTTTGTTCCAGGTTTGAGCACCGGAACGTAGATGCTCTCCCGCCATTGCACCAGATGCGGTTTAAGATCACGAGGAGAAGGCCCTTGTAGTCAGAGAGATGTTTAATCATCCGACTGTGAATCTGATCCTTCCCAGGAGCTGTGTTGCGTATTGGAAACAGAAACACCCCCCAGCTTTTCACAGGCGGGTAGTGCCCGTGACTGGACAGAGGATGTTGTTTTGATAAAGACTGACCCTCATTGCATTTTGGACAAGCCCTCCACCTCCCCAAACTTGTCCTCTAAATGAGCCACAAAAAGCTGAGGTCCTCTAAATGAGCCACAAAAAACTGAGGCTTCATGGATATGAAAAATCCCTATCAACTCTCATACACATGAGGTACCAGGGCAAATAAGCTTCACTCCCATCCTTAGCCTATCGTTTCTCCCATGGTGTGGCCAGGGAGGGGAACGACTTGGAGTCATATTTCTTAGCATCAAAGCTACACTTTTTGCCCTTAGAGACTGTTTGCGGCGGATCACCAGAAAGAGATGATATACTACGCTTCATGGCGTGTCATCCACCCTAATTCCACCCACTCCGACCAGGGGCCCTCCCCACGATCGCCACACGGCCCCAGCAAAGACGACCTGAAAGGGTGGCCATTGCCAGGAGTCCCAATGCCCTAGGGTGACGGGCATCTACTCCCTGGCAAACGTGGGGAGTTAACGGAGCAGGCATCAGCAAAGCGATCCCTACCAAAGGATGGCGAGGGCAGCGCTAGTCGATAGCTTGTAGGCTGCTCTAGGAGTCAGTACCCTACCAAAGGATGGCGAGGGCAGCACTAGTCGATAGCTTGTAGGCTGCTCTAGGAGTCAGTACACAGAAGAAACGATTCCCTGGTACATTAAAGGATTTACTGAAGTGCACGATAAGTGACCAACAGCTCTGCAGTGAATACATTGTAGCCATCGGGCGAGGAATGCGGTTCAAAATGACCCATGCTAATGTTATCTACGTTCGCTTCTCGGCCTTTTGGCTAAGAAGCACCCCGCGGTCGGAGCGGTCCGTTGTGCTCTGTAGCGGGTCGCGAGTCGTGTTTCGTGGTCGTGGTCGTGGTCGTTTACGTTTGTTCTTGGTTTTTCCAGCGTTGATATTTTTGCGGTGAATATGTCGAACCGGTCGAACAGTATTCAATGCGTATTCGATAGAGCAGCGAGACGGCCAACGGCCTTTGAAATACAGGAATGGATATTTGGTGATCTGAAAGTACCGGAAAATGACGTCGACACCTTTCAACTGGATTTTGTCTTATTCTCGTTATTCGTGAAATTTCTCGACCAAGAGAAATACGAAAAGTATAGCCTGGCACTCGCGGGCGAACATCCGTTCCGCTACTTCGATGGAACAGTCGGAACAGTGCATATAGTGCCATCTGGCTTTGGGATACGGACTGTGCGGGTATTTAACGTACCCCCTGAGTGTCCCAATGAAGTATTCGGCCGTGTCCTGTCGCGGTATGGCAAGGTGCTTAGCATCACGAATGAAAAATGGGGCAGTGCCTACCGTTTCCAGGACAACAGCGGAGTCCATAGTGTTCGTATGGACCTCCGCCAGCACATACCGTCATATTTAAATATTGCGAGTACAAGGGCACAGGTTACCTATATAGGGCAACCACAGACATGCTCCCTCTGTCAATCTACGGAGCATCTACGCGTGGAATGCCCGCGCAGGCGTCCTGTGCAACTGCCGCGGGAACGCACTGAGAGCAGCAGTGAGGCTGAATCTCAGGTCTCATCAGTTACACGCTCTGTTTCCGCTGGCCGCTCGGACGGTATGCGCAAAACTGCTCGCCAATTAGAAGCACTCATTAGTTCATCACGAGATCGGGGAGCAGTCCCCGCAAAACGTAAAAATGAACAGGGTAGCGAACAGCCGCTGCAGCGCACTCGCACCCTCTCACATACCGCTGCGACTGAGCCGTCTGCGCCGCCTGGTTCGGACTATCCCGCCGAATGGGGGAAGACTGAACTGGGCTGACGACGAAGGCGACGAAATGCGTGATTGAGTGGGCTCGTTCCCACATGAGCTGTCTGGTTTTTGTGTTTAACATCCGGGGTGAAGTAGCAGGGTTACAGTTTCGATATTTACGCACCTGCTTACATACGACCATGACCTCATATGACGTTACTTTCTCTGGGTTGCTTTCTTATGCCTGCAATTGACCGTCAGCCGGGAGCCCTCCCCCTTTTAACAGTAAATATCCATCTCCAACCCAGTAAAACTACGCTCTCTGAAGGACTTTCTGCGCCTTGGTGCATTTGATGGGGTTTTTCTCCAGGAGGTTTGTGCCCCCTTTCTCTCTGACCTGGTTGGTTATGAGGCACTATATAACATCGACCCTGACGCCAGGCGGGGCACTGCTTTGCTGTACAGATCAGAGTTAACTCCATCCAATGTTACAAAACTACCCAATGGTCGCGTTCTTGCGTGTATCATTCGGGATTTACTTTTTATTAACGTCTATGCTCCTTCAGGAGCTAATCACAGGCATGACAGAAGAGCACTTTTTACGTCAGAGATCACCCCTTTCTTGACAGCTCGTCGTCTTATCGTGTTTGGCGGAGATTTTAACTGTGTGGTAGCCGATGCTGATCAGGTCCAAACGCCCATGAGGTGTGAAGCACTCGCTTCACTCCTCCAGGCGGCTGACCTTAATGATACGTGGTGCCACTTTCATCCCGCCTACTCACAATTTACTCACATCTACCCCACTGGAGCAAGCCGTATTGACTGTGTTTATGTCTCTGCTGATTTGCTTCCTGCCCTTTGTGCCGTCCAAGTCATTCCTGTGGCCTTTAGTGACCACTGTGCGTACTCTTGATCCTTGCATATCACGGGCCCAATCCCGGTTCCTCGGGGCACCTATTGGAAGATGATTACACTTCATCTACCAACGCCGAACTACGCACTCTTGTCACGAAAACATGGCAGGATTGCATCGCTACTGCATCGAAGTACCCTACCACTGTAGTTTGGTGGCTCCGCTGTGCGAAGCCGCGGCTGCGACGTGTTATCCAGCAACATAGTCGCGAAGTCACACACTGGAAGCGTAGCACATTAGACTTCTATCAACAATGTCTAAACGATGCACTGACCCTTCCTGCTGACAGGTATGACCAGCTACGCATGCGCCTCAACAAAATTAAAGCGACAATCCTTCGCTTCTCTCGGGAGAAGGCCGAGGGGATGGTGGTGAGGTGCCGCTGCACATCCCTGATTGAGGGCGAGAGGCCATCCAGCTATCACCTTGCCTCTGAAAGGAATCATGCAAAGAAGAACACCATTCTACGCCTTAAAACAGACGGTGGTACGCGCCTCACAGACCATCGTGAAGTTCTCAAACACCTAACAGACCATTATACGTACCTCTTCCAGGATGTTGCGGTAGACGTCGCCGCCCAACGAGCACTTATCGGTGGGGTCCCAACTTCATTGGATCATCGAGACCGCGACTGTTTAACCGAGCCACTCACACTCGCTGACCTCACATCTGTCCTCCGTGCCTGTCCGGGACAAAAAACACCTGGCCCCGACGGCCTCCCTTCTGAATTCTACCAACAATTCTGCGACCTGTTAGGAGACTGCTTCTGCAAAATGTGCGAGGAGATTTTTGCTGGTTGCGAACTACCCGCCGAATTTCTAGCTGGACGTATTACCCTTATTCCAAAGGTCACAGGTCACTGTCGAGCTAAAGACCTGCGTCCTATCACCGTTCTTAACACTGATTATGAGTTGATGGCACGAAGCGTGGCCTCTCGTCTTAAACAGGTAATGAATGAGGTACTTTGCCCCACTCAATCATGTGGCGTTTCGAATCGAACCATCTTCACCGCCGCTTCTATATACCGTGATGCTGTCTTACTCACCGCCGACACTCAAACCCCGGCTGCAATTCTTTCCCTAGATTTCGCCGGTGCCTTTGACAGGGTCTCCCACCCTTACCTGCTGGCCGTTATGTCGCGGATGGGTTTTGGGGAGCGCTTCATAAGAATCATCCGGCACTTCTTGGATGGAGCAAATTCCACAATCGTTGTGAACGGCTGCCGATCACGACCAATTCCCATCAGACGATCAGTTCGACAAGGGTGTCCCTTGTCAATGTATTTGTTCGCCTTAGCGCTGGACCCCATGCTGCGTGACATCGGACGGATGGTCGATGGTGTCGCTCTCCCAGGCGTCACCTTCCGCAGTGCGGCATACGCGGATGATGTCGGTGTGTTCGTCGCAAACGCTAGGGACATCGATTCAGTTCGCCGAGTTCTCAACGTTTATGAACGAGCATCCGGTGCCACGTTAAATTCCAACAAAACGGTGCTGATCCCGCTAGGACCACGATCATTGACCACCGAACGCCCATGGTACCGAGTTGTGGGGGAACAACGTATCTTGGGCCTTGAGGTGACTGCCTGTCCGCAGCGCATGTTAACACTCACGTGGAGGCGGCTTCTCACGCGCATCAGAGGACTTTGCGTGAGTCACGCTGATCGACGACTCGACCTCCATCAACGAATCCAACTGATTAATACTTACATCCTATCATGGGCATGGTATGTAGCACAACTCCTTACGCTACCGAAACAAACTGGCAGATCCATCTCACAAACAGTATATTGGCTCTTGTGGCGGCATGCACTGTTCAAAGTTGATGCACAGACTTGTACACTGCCAAAGGTCGATGGTGGCCTTAGACTCATTGACTTTCCCCGCAAATGTGCGGCCCTCCTGATTCACCGTATCGCACTTTGCGTGAAACTGACCCAGGTGGGACAACAGCGGTTCTTTTCGACCGTTATCGCCCACAATCGGCGCGTGCACCAATATGTTTGACACATATTCCGTTCCGGATGACGACAGTCAAGGACTATTACCTCAATCGAAGTCACTGACAAGGCACGCACGTCGAAGCGCCTTTACCAGGCACTTCGAGGCCAGCCCACACCACATAAATTAGAGGACAGACGACCGTCGGTCATCTGGCACCAAGCTTGGGATAATGTCAACAACCCAGCCCTTCCCACGGAAGTTTCAGCGCTATGGTATCGTGTCGTAAACAATTTAATACCCACAAATCATCGTCTGGCGGCCATCCGCCTACGGCCCTCGGCTGCTTGCGGCCGATGTGGTGACGTAGACACCAGAGAGCACCGTCTCTTATGCCCTCACGTCACAGAAGTGTGGGACCTTGCACGTGTGCTATTAGCGCTGATCGGTGGGACGACACCAGACAATGTGTCAATCGACTGGTTCCTTACCCCTGATATTCAGACCAACCCCCGAACGCGACGTAACGCGATGGTGTGGCTCTTGGGCCACACCATTTTCACCATCTATGGCCTTTCGCTTACCGATGCTGTCTCTTTCATGGACTACCTGTGGAGCCAGCATCACCTGGCGGAATCTGACCGGAAATATACCACTACCTTTGCAAGATTTCTGAAAGTTGCAGTGGTTCATGGTTATCAAAAGGTGTTCCGGGTTGACTAAGGCACCTCGTCCAGGAATTGCCTGAGTTTACCCCTGGATCTTTGTCACTCGTATTTTCAAACTACCCTTGACTTGACTATACCCAAGATTTGACGTTGTCCTTCTGGGCATCACTAGAGAAGACTGTTCTATGATACCGATAATATGGCAATTGGTAACATGGGAATTGTGTGAACCTTGTATGAAAAATTATTGAAAAAATTATTGGAAAATTATAAAACACGTAATCTATCTTAGAGGATTATTACTTCGTTAATTCTATGGGCGATGGGATTATCTCGCCAGTTTCGTTTTCATTTGTGTGTGCTGCCGTCCCTGTTTTTAATTTGCCTTCATTTCTGTCTTTATTTATTTCTTCCTTTTTAGTTTCTAAACTCGTCACTTGCTTCGCACCTGCAGAGAGAGGTGTATTTCTGAGTAGTGTGTCGTCGCTCCCTGAGGCATAGCAGAGTGTGCCTCCGCTTTTATTTTCGGTTTATGGCAATAAGTCTTGCTACTAACAGCACCCTGCTTTACGTGCTGCGTCGACACTAGAGGATGGCGGCATTTTTGGAGAGGAAAAGGTAGGGCTATAGGGGAGAAGGAGGCAAAAAAAAAAAAATATAAAAAAAATGTTTTTCTTTAAAAAAATAAAAAAAAATAATGTGAAGGAAATTAAAGTTCGGTAGTCACGTAAAATAAATTACCGAACATCACCGCCAGATAATAGAACTCCTGAGACGCCCGCTAATTCACACAGGGCTAACAGGCAATTAGGATTGTGGAAAGGGCCAAGGAAGCTGCGGTCGGATTCATTTCACAATTGCAATTTATTATCATTTAGTTCACAAATACACTTCTGAAGTAATTAAATTTGCTTCGCGTTTAATGGCCTCCAAACAAATGCTTTAGAATAAGTTCAATTTTGAAAAGACATGACACACAGTTAAATTTACGAATAAGATAAATCGTATACATATATGAGATCAGCATGCGGAGCGGCTGAAGACCGCCGGATTAAATCTTCAAAATTCCAAATATACTAAGATGATTACTGAAGGCAGAAGGCCACAATGTTTTAAGATGCGAACAGGGCTGATGGCTCACAAGGTGCACTGAAAGAGATAAACAAACGCAATAAGATGGCTGAAAGCCGACAGGTTAATTCTGCAAATATATTGCAACAATCGGTAAAACAATACATTAAGTTTAAAAATGTTCTTTTGGAATACCAACGGCGGAAGGCCCAAAATAGCTTGTAAAATCCTTCAGAAGAAATTATAATAACCTTTCCAGAGGAGAAGGCAATAATGTTTGGACTTGAAGGAACATGTTTCCAGGGCTGTCGGCCCTCAATTAACCTTGATCAACTGAAAATGTAAAATACAGTAAAGCCCTAAAAAAACCTTTTAAAATAAATTACAACAACATTAACACTGCCAAAGAATAATTAAGGGAGCTTCCAGGGGATCGGTTTGCCCTCCTTCACTTAGGAGAGACGTGCGGGGATCCCAACTACAGTCGAATCGTTCGAACCCAACCAAGGGACAGACACGGACTGACCGACCAACCGCTTGCTTGCCACGACGGAGTACACAAGAATTCAAGGCCCCTAAAAAATTACAAGTATCACTATCCCCAAACAAAGGCGTATATGAACTGAGTTGCCAAAGCTACACATCATATTGGGCAGCAACAACCGGTGAGGAAAGGACACTGCATAATAATTACATTAGTGGCCAGGGCAGGTAACCAGAACACTAGCGCCCACAAGGCAGAAAATTCCGCTGGTGCACTTAACTATGGATGAATTAATTTAACCAATTCCATCTGACGGCGGCTATCTAGAACACTTCACTCTTTGTTGCTCACTGGGAAACCTCCACAACAGCAACGCCGGAACCAACAAGGTAACGCTCAGAACTACTTAACCTTTACGTCCTGGGTCGGCGAGCGACAATGCTCCTAGCGATCGGACAGCTCCAGACAGACTCCGACACTGCGCAGAGACCGCCAGCGGCCCAGTCGACTACACCGCGCGGAGATGTCCTCGGACGAACCGACCGGCCAACCAGTCAGGCCCGGCTTAAGTGATGCGTGGCGGCAACGGTCGGGCGTGCGATGTCCACGCAGGGATTACTGCTGCTGCAAGCCGGCTACTGGTTGGCCCGGGCTGCACTCCAGACGCGTTGCAACTGACTGCCAGGGCCCAAGTCACGACCCGAACTGCAGCCGTGAACTCTCCCTCTCGCACGTTCCGACTCACTCCACCAGATGACCAACGGGAAGTCATAGCAGCCGAGCAAGGATCCTATCAGAGGGGATACATTGATACGCGCTACTAGCGCTGATGACGGTCAGGCAAAACAGCAACTCAGAGATGCTAGTAATTTAAATCAACGTGGTGAGGCGGAAATACGTTAAAACAGGGTGTAAAATACCAAATGGTGGGACGGCGCGCCATGCACGGCTCAACTCCCGTGAAAAGTTAGGATCGGTAGCTCACGTTCCTGTATTTTTCTAAAACCACTTAAATATTAAAGCACTTAAATCGCGCGTGGCCCCTCGGCTGTAAAGCCTCTCAACAAAAGCAGACTTACGAACACCAACAAATGCTCGCCGAGAAAAGACTCTGACTAGAGAAACTCCGACGTGCAAGAGACCTTGCTCGCCCTTTCGTTCAAGCTTCAGTGCTCCCTGCGACGTCATGCATTACTGAATCCAAACTAATTAAATTATGATCACAATATAGATTGAAAGGTAAATACCCATATACATATGATACTAAAAGACACAGGAATTAATACAGTCACTTTGCGACCTCTCACTAGGAAACACAATATTAAAGAAGTACTAACAAAATTCACGAGTGCATGCCTATATCCGGTTCTGCAATGTTACGGAATATTACAAATACTGAAAAATGTACACTAGTTTCTCATCGACTAGGAATGTTTAGTATGGATCTGTGAAACTCGTGCTGCCTTCATATTACGTGTAGCTGTGAGCAATAGATAGCATTAGTACATTTGCATGTCAGCTTTTAATAAACTCTCCAGTAATTCCCTAAACACACGTATAATTTGAAAAGTAGAGTGTTGTGGTGCTGACTGACAATGGCAGCTTTCATATGACCCATCATATGTGATATGGGTTCAACCTCAGCGTATCATGAAACGCCCAAAGGACTAAGTGGAGGACTGGACCTTAGGGCAGGGGAGTATTCACATTTTATTGTTCACAATATTTATTGAAGTCAGTCAACAGAAATAACAACACTGGGCAACAACCAGAAAAACGTCATGGGTTTCTCAGCTGATTTAGACTAATTTTGGTGTTCTGAGTCCGAATATCTCATTGATTTTGCTCTATCAGGTCAACTTTTTGAGATACAGCCATAGGCCTACATGACCATTTTTCCCTGAAATGTAAGCCTTTTTATAGGCATCAATATGCTAATATTAGGGGTTTTAAGGGGATTATTCAGGACATATGAAAACAAAAGAAGCCTTTAAGATTGTAACAGTTAATCATTCCAATAGATGCCTTTTTTTCTTACTATAGTATAAAATTTATTCTAATTTTTATTGTCTGACAGTCAACTGCATATTTCTATTACTACTTCAGATTGATATGGCTTCTGCGCGACGTTCATGCATGAATAATCCAGACGTTTTCTGCTACATCTGCGGAGAATACACGCTTTCAGTGGACAGGAAGAACATCACGGGATTTGTGAAGAACGCCTACCAGGCTTACTTTCAAGTCAAGCTTTGTGACCAAGATAAGCCCTGGGCACCGCACACGGTCTGCAAGAAGTGCGTGGAATACCTCCGGCGGTGGACGAAGGGCACGAAAACTTCACTGAAGTTTGGGATTCCGATGGTTTGGAGGGAGCCCTTTGACCATGCATCGGATTGTTACTTCTGCGCCATCAATACTACTGGCATCAACCGGAAGAATCGGCACAGCCTCCAGAACCCCGACCGTCCAGTTGCTCACTGCGAAGAAATTCCTGTACCAGCGTTCACAGAGCTTCCTAACATCGACGACGAGGCCACCACTGCAGACGAGGGAGGATATATAGCAGACGAGCAGTATGAAGCACAAGATGGTCGGCAGCTCTTTTCACAATGTGAGCTTAATGATCTTGTTCGGGATCTCAGCTTGTCGAAGACTTCATCCGAGCTGTTTGCCTCCAGACTCAAAGAGAAGAATCTACTTGGCGAGGACGCGCGTATCACTTTCTTTCGTAGAAGGCATGAGGACTACATGGGCTACTTCTGCCAGGAGGAAGACCTAGTGTACCGCCGAGATGTCGCCGGTCTTCTTGTTAAACTCGGGGCTCCTACATACGATCCGAGAGATTGGCGACTCTTTATTGACAGCTGCAAGCTCTCTTTGAAGTGTGTGCTCCTCCACAACGGGAACGAGTTCGCCTCAATCCCTCTTGCTCACTCCACAACTCTCGTAGAGAAATATGAAGCAGTGAAGTACGTGCTCGACAAAATCCAATATGAGCAGCACCAATGGATCATCTGCGTCGACTTCAAGATGGTGAACTTGCTACTTGGTCAGCAGTCCGGGTTCACGAAATACCCATGCTTTATACACTCCTGGAAATGGAAAAAAGAACACATTGACACCGGTGTGTCAGACCCACCATACTTGCTCCGGACACTGCGAGAGGGCTGTACAAGCAATGATCACACGCACGGCACAGCGGACACACCAGGAACTGCGGTGTTGGCCGTCGAATGGCGCTAGCTGCGCAGCATTTGTGCACCGCCGCCGTCAGTGTCAGCCAGTTTGCCGTGGCATACGGAGCTCCATCGCAGTCTTTAACACTGGTAGCATGCCGCGACAGCGTGGACGTGAACCGTATGTGCAGTTGACGGACTTTGAGCGAGGGCGTATAGTGGGCATGCGGGAGGCCAGGTGGGCGTACCGCCGAATTGCTCAACACGTGGGGCGTGAGGTCTCCACAGTACATCGATGTTGTCGCCAGTGGTCGGCGGAAGGTGCACGTGCCCGTCGACCTGGGACCGGACCCCAGCGACGCACGGATGCACGCCAAGACCGTAGGATCCTACGCAGTGCCGTAGGGGACCGCACCGCCAATTCCCAGCAAATTAGGGACACTGTTGCTCCTGGGGTATCGGCGAGGACCATTCGCAACCGTCTCCATGAAGCTGGGCTACGGTCCCGCACACCGTTAGGCCGTCTTCCGCTCACGCCCCAACATCGTGCAGCCCGCCTCCAGTGGTGTCGCGACAGGCGTGAATGGAGGGACGGATGGAGACGTGTCGTCTTCAGCGATGAGAGTCGCTTCTGCCTTGGTGCCAATGATGGTCGTATGCGTGTTTGGCGCCGTGCAGGTGAGCGCCACAATCAGGACTGCATACGACCGAGGCACACAGGGCCAACACCCGGCATCATGGTGTGGGGAGCGATCTCCTACACTGGCCGTACACCACTGGTGATCGTCGAGGGGACACTGAATAGTGCACGGTACATCCAAACCGTCATCGAACCCATCGTTCTACCATTCCTAGACCGGCAAGGGAACTTGCTGTTCCAACAGGACAATGCACGTCCGCATGTATCCCGTGCCACCCAACGTGCTCTAGAAGGTGTAAGTCAAATACCCTGGCCAGCAAGATCTCCGGATCTGTCCCCCATTGAGCATGTTTGGGACTGGATGAAGCGTCGTCTCACGCGGTCTGCACGTCCAGCACGAACGCTGGTCCAGCTGAGGCGCCAGGTGGAAATGGCATGGCAAGCCGTTCCACAGGACTACATCCAGCATCTCTACGATCGTCTCCATGGGAGAATAGCAGCCTGCATTGCTGCGAAAGGTGGATATACACTGTACTACTGCCGACATTGTGCATGCTCTGTTGCCTGTGTCTATGTGCCTGTGGTTCTGTCAGTGTGATCATGTGATGTATCTGACCCCAGGAATGTGTCAACAAAGTTTCCCCTTCCTGGGACAATGAATTCACGGTGTTCTTATTTCAATTTCCCGGAGTGTATGTATGTGGGACAGTCGAGACAGAGCCCAGCACTATGTAAAGAAAGTGTGGCCGCCACGAGAGCAGTTAGTACCTGGTGCGAGAAACATCATAAACGAACCTCTTGTTGACCGGGAGAAGATATTGATCCCACCGCTACACATGAAGCTTGGGTTAATGAAACAGTTCACGCGTGCTCTGGACAAGGATGGGAGGTGCTTCCACTACCTGTGCCGAGCCTTTCCGCGACTGACCATTGAGAAGCTGAAGGCCGGCATTTTCGATGGGCCACAGATACGGCAGCTCATAAAGGACACAGAGTTCGAAAACTTCATGAACACGTTAGAGTGCGCCGCGTGGAAATCGTTTGTGCAGGTGGTGAACAACTTCCTGGGGAACACGAAGGCAGCAAACCACGCCAGACTCATCAGCAGCATGATAGAGGCCTTTCAAAAGCTCGGGTGTTTGATGAGTATAAAGATGCACTTCCTGTACTCACACATGGAGAAGTTTCCTGAAAACCTTGGGGCGATGAGCGACGAGCAGGGAGAAAGGTTCCATCAGGACATGCGCCAAATGGAGGATAGGTACCAGGGGAGGTGGGACGCAGTCATGATGGCGGACTACTGCTGGATGCTGAAGAGAGACAACCCAGCAGCTGCTCACAAACGGGAATCGAAGAAACGCCGATTCATGCCGTGAACTCTGAACTTTTGTGTCACGTAACGCTCATTGTTATACTAATATTATGATAAATATGCTTATTTAATTTGATGGAGTAAATAAAAACTTAATGAATTTGCATACGTTGACTTTTATTTCTTGAGGAAAACGGAAAAAATCTTCCGGGGTTTCTCAGCAGATGATACAAAGAAATTTGTTTTTTTACGAAAAATCGATTTTTAAAAATTTCTGTAGCAAAAAATCCTGACCTGATATAACAAAACCAAGGTCATTTTCGGACTCAGGGCATCAAAATTAGTCTAATTCAGCGGGAAAACCCTAGACTTTTTAAAAAAAATCTTTTTTGTTGCCCAGTGCAATTATCAAACTTCAAGTGAGAGGACAATTGTAGATGAAGCCCATGAGTTGGCTTTAAATACCAAAGAAATTATACAAGATTTTCAGATGAGAAAGATAATACTGTTCTTATAAAAGAAATAGAATACACTAAAGACCTAAAGGGCAAACGTAAGTTCACTTACAGACAATTTTAAAACCTTCCCAAATATATTCGTTTAAAAGAAACAATAACCTTACATACGTACTCCCAACTAAACAGGCAATAATATATATCAGACACTCCTCTTAAAAATAGTTCCCAGCTCCCAGCATTGGCCAACTGCCGACATGAACATCCTACGGAGCAGCCAACACGGGCCACACCTGGTTGTGCCGCTCGGGCCCGATTTATCGGCCCCACCGAGAGCGCAAAGTACAGTAGGTGCGTCCGACTTCACTTCCCGGGCGCCCCTGCCCCCGGAACGGTTAACTCAGAGGGTTGTCATTGTGTGCACCTGGGCCTTAACGAAACGTTCAATTCCATCAGATGCAAGAACAAACGAGAACCCAAAGGTGTAGCCCAGACCCACCACCAAAGCACAGGTGTAGAACAAATTGTCAACAATTATAGTCCAAAAAATCGCATGTGCTGACGCAGCAACTACACGCTACAAACGGATGTGTGAAACAGTGCTTTGTTAATAAAACCAAAATCAATCACTTCAGACAACTTTAAATAAAAAGGCATAGTAGCAGTATAGCAAGAGTTAAAACAAATTTCGACTGCTAAATTTAGCTTACAAGTAACAATTAAACAAGACTCAGGGTTGAGATATTTTAAGTTACCGATTGAGCTACTTCCACACGTGATGCCCCCGAAAAAGTCACCAAATTATATTTTATCCTTACGGTAATCGAGCCCTTGGTGGAGCCGACATTCAAACCTCGGAACGTGAGTAATTAATTGTAATACCAACAGTGTTTGTCGGTATTTTGCATCATGTTTTAAAGTCCTCCAGGAGGTCTTTCGAATGACGAGCTGCGTTAGCGTAATGGTTACAGTGTTTCGTTGCTGCCCAAAAGGCTCTGTGTTCAAACCTTCGTCGATGGTTAGTATTTTCTTTATTTAAAAACAATATCGAAGTGTCTTACTTCATGAATTTTATTCGTTTGAATGTAATTTATGTAATTCCTAGTGGCAACTAAAATCGACCATACGGAAAGTATACGCTATGGACTTTTACCTCTGCAAACTCTTCAAAATTTCGTGCAATGGTTTACTACATTTAATGCTACACATTCACTGCGTTGAAATCGAAACAAAATTAAGTCATTGATGGGGGGAAGGTATCAGTCAAGAAGATGTGTAAAAATCAAGTTTTTGGTCCAAGTAGTTTTTGTGAAATTGAATGATAAAGTGTGTGAAAGCAGTCGGTACATCATATGTCTACAAAGGCGAGCAGTGCAGTGACGACAAAATCGCGCACAGCGCGGAATGCGGGGAGCACGTCTCTGTAGCAGCGAAAGGGTTAGTGCGGCCGTGGTGGCTTTACTTCATAAACTCCGCGCTCCCCCCTAAACGTAAATTTGCGAACTATACTATACCATAGCGCTGCTTGTCTTGGCGCGTGCAACTGGCAACGCAGCAATCTCCCACGTCTGGGCGGGCATGCGCGAGCCGCCAAGATAAAAGAATTGAACTATAGACACCAGGCAACAACAGTTCGATCGGAATGATGCAACGAATTGCGTAGCGTCCGACCTCAAACATGGATTACTAACAGATTTCCATAACTGAGCACTCACTAATAGTTTGTCTCAGGTGACGTATACTTTCAATAAGGTAGGTAGAAAGTGCATGGCCAGTGAAAGACAAATAGAATGGTGTCACCTTATCAGGTCTGCGAAATAATCGTCCAACAGCATCAGAGGAGTGGGTCACTACTACAGTCTCTCAATAAAACGTAAACGGTTAACGGCCACCAACTGTTTGGCTGCGCAGTCCATCTCAAGACACAGCCATTACAACTGTCGGCTGTACAATGCCTTTTCAAAACACCTCTTCACCGATCGGGTTACCATTCCCCGTCGGACCATCGCACCGTCTCCTCCCCACCTCCAAGAAAAGCTCTCCCGGTCGTCCGTCGATCCGCTCGCCACCGCGACCGACCAACAAGCGGCGGAAAGTTTGCATTTCTGAGCGAATATAGATAGCTGCAAAGCCAGCATGGCTCAATAAGCTCAGATGGCTTAGATGATTTATTACTTATACTTTCACAATCTGACATAATTAAAAACAATGTTAACTTGCGTGGTAATCACTCTAGATCAGGGTTTCCCAATCTGTGTTCCACAGGAAGTGAGTAGCTGCTCCACAGAAGACATGTCCTTTTTCAATATGTTGATGATAATAATGACATGATTTTTTTATTTTGTTGTGATTTCACTGTTATTAGTTATAATTTAAAATTGAAGTAATCGCTTTAGGAAACAAGTCTCTCTCAAGTTTTAAACACTTTATTAATCTTCAAGGTACTAGGATTCTCAAAGTGTACTACCAGGGGAACACTTTGGGAACGCTTTCTCTAGAATCATGTTTGCATTGTCTCGTCGCCAAGATTTTTCTGGTGTAGTAAGTTTTTTGTAACATTTTTTTAGGGCGTGTAACGCAATTTTGCAGGCTCTCGCCCTCGGAAAATCCCAGCATCCAACACACATGATAGTTTCTGCTTCTTTCGTTCTCACAGCCAGTAATTAAAACAGCAGATGTTACGTTTCTGACCCGTTAAAGGTCCTTATCTTCATCCTATCTGCAAGGTCTCTAGGACATTATCTTTCAACAAAATATTTTCAGACAACATTTTTCCCAAGCTACACTGCCTTACTTAAATAAAAAGGTTGTTCAGCTGATGCGTTGGACAGCGTACTCTGAAAATTTTTCACCAACTCAAAAATATCCAGTTATGGTTCCCGAAAGTCTGGCGTGCCAGCATTCGCCAGCCATTACAACTGACGACCTCTGGCGTAAGGTTGAAGCTGTGGCGTGACATACCCGAGCTTTCACACATATTCAGTTCGACTTGATGACTAGTCAGGATAGACCTATTATTGCTATTGCCAGGAGTGGCAGCTAAGAGTACTGAATTTCGAATCTATACAGTTCCAAATCACCTACAATCATTTATTGTGCCCACCATCCTCTATAATCACTGTACACTAAGATGACAAGTAGGGGATACCTCCTAACGTCGTGTCGGACCTCATTTGCGCGGGGCAGTGCATGGCATGGACTCGGCAAGTCGTCTTTTGAAAGACTCCTGCAGAAATAATGAGCCATGCTGCCTCTACAGCAGCTCATAATATGAATCGTATCTTTTTAAATGGGCACGATTTTTAGTTTACTATTACTTTAGATACATTGTATGTAGCTGCACCAACTGATTTCAAAAGGGTTGAAATCCAAGAGTTTGTGTATATTTTATGAGATATTGAGAACAGTTTTATTTTTATAGTGGCATCAGATAATGACTCCTGCTCTTTTAAAAAAGGAAAATGAAACTTAGCTGGCGGTACTAACTGATGTTGCATATCTGCAATGCTTTTTAATCACACCACTAGATGGCATTATTGGCTGTGCTGACAATCAAACAATTCTTTGCTGTGTTGTTCATTGTTGTCCTTGTTAGCAAGCTGTTAAACGCACACTGCGTTTCACGTTGGCATTAGTGTTTACCGAGTATTTAATCATACAATTAGCACTTTCAAAGGTGCAGATAAGGAAGCCGAATATTGTAAAGAAAATAAAATAAAAATGTGCAAGGGTACGAGGTGAAGCCTATGGGAATCACTGAGAGATAAGTATTGCAGCAAAAAACCTGCATTCACTTGCAAGTAACAAAAAATTTTTTATTGTCTTAGTAAATGAATAACATCATATGCTATCTACACTCCTGGAAATTGAAATAAGAACACCGTGAATTCATTGCCCCAGGAAGGGGAAACTTTATTGACACATTCTGGGGTCAGATACATCACATGATCACACTGACAGAACCAGTGTAAATTTCCCATCACTTCTAGTTTTCCTATAATCTTATTTTGTAACGATTTCAAATGATATCAGCACTGTTTGATGATTGTTTACTCATTGAAACAGCGCACAGTGTACAGAGAATGTGAATAATCCGATGTTGCTTTTTTGTCGGTATGTGTCCTTTATTTTTATGTGTTCTAACCTTTTGTTTAGAAGACATGAATATGTAATGCATCATACATTTTTAAGTTCCTTGCTTCTATGAAGGGTCTGTGCTACTGTGAATTCAAACCGTTCTTAACCTGTAGCATTTAGTACAAAATATCTCATAATATTGTATTACAATAGTTTTCTACACTAAAAATCTCTAGATAAGGAAATTTGTTCGGACCATAATTTGCATTTTCTTGTGTGTTACCTTCCCTGAAAATCATACTAAAAATATTACTTGTCTTATTATAGGTGCGCACAAAACTGCTTGGGAAAAATTGCAGAAGAAATCTTCCCAGATACCTTTACAGTATCACAGTATTACAGCAAAAAAATGATTAAGATATACATACCTTCAAAGGCTGATTGAAGTATATGGTGTGAAACAGAGGCGAGCAAGGATTGAGACTCCAATGATGAATTCTGCCAGTTTTAAGTATCACGTGGTTAATGGAGCTATAAGAGGTAGAGAGTATGTTTCGATGTATTTGCAGAAATATTTAGAGGCAAAGAGAGTAAGAAGACTATGTGCACCGAAACCTGCTGACGGAACATCCAAAGACAAGAGAGGAAGGCATATTTCCCACAGCCTGCCCACAGCAGTGCATGATTTAGTGCGAGATCGTATATCATCCTTCCGCGGAAAGAATGCCGTTATGTATGTTGGCCAATACGATATCATTTAAGTGTTGTCCTCTACATCAAACTGATGTGGAAAAACATCATCGAGAAAAAGTAAGTTATTCTTTGCAGTGCAGTTCATTGTTCACTGTTGGACATTCTGCAGGGACACTATTAAGAACAGATTTGGAAGCTCATAGACACTCGTAGCAAGTGCGAGGAGCTAAATGTTCAGCTAAAGTCCCCTCGACTGAATGATACAGCGAAGCACAGAGCTGCGAGTGAGCTGTTTCTTCGTAAACAGAGGAGTAGAATGGTTCAAATGGCTGTGAGCACTATGGGACTTAACATCTGTGGTCATCAGTCCCCTAGAACTTAGAACTACTTAAACCTAACTAACCTAAGGACATGACACACATCCATGCTCGAGGCAGGATTCGAACCTGCGACCGTAGCGGTCACGCGGTTCCAGACTGAAGCGAGTAGAAAGTTTTCCACTTTTCTTCAATATGGGAAATCGGAAGCAGGAATGTTAGAAAACCACATTCTTTCTTTGTCTTCCTACCAAAACTCCCAGTGTAAGATGCGTTTCATTTAAGGCAGCTTACTGTTAACATATTTTACATACACAGTATGAAGACTGACAAAAGTACGGTATATGTCTACCTTGAAAGCGAAGGCAAGAAAAGTCCAAACCAATGTTGTTCATCCATAAATGATTTATGTAAATGATATACCAAAAAAATCCGCGTAACTTCACTTCGTTTCAGACAAGTGCTCAGTTAAGAATAAGAATCACTCACTAAGCAGATTAGTTATACCTAACGGTAGATTCAACAATACTTTCCAGTGGGACGCACAGTTTTCTGCCCTGTTACAGGGATTTCGGCATTATGAAAAAGAAACTAAGCAAACAGGACAGATTGTTTACAGTGCATGACGTTACAGAGGTGATTCTCACTTGTTCGAAGTAAGATAAATTTCTCATGAAAGAAAATTTAGTTGATTAGATATTAGACTTCAAGTCATAGTGATTGCTGTATTACAGGAAGACTATAATTTTTGAAGAAACTCAAAAGAGTGGAAGTCAAGGAAAGGTAACTTTCTCTATCAGCACTGTTTCACAGTTCATTTTTTGATAGTAGCAGTGTGGGCTTTATTAAAGTTTCTACTACGATCTGTGGACTTATTAATCTCATTTTACGTCTGGGACTCCACTGCGGCCTGCTGACTGCGCCAAATACCCACCAGGAAAGGCTCCAGCTAAGTACGATACCTATCTATGAATAAATTCTGAAGTGTCGTGTAACGAACAAGAATCAAGACAACGAGTAAATGGGCTGTGAAGTATCTATTATTGGTGTATAATGGTGCATAACTATTGTATAACGCAGAAATGTACATGTTACATTGTTTGCTTTAAGGTTAATGATGCTGTTGTTGTCATAGTCTTCAGTCCAGAGACCGGTTTGATGCAGCTCTCCATGCTACTCTATCCTGTGCCAGCTACTTCATCTCGAAAGGTTAATGAAAACATGAAAAAAGGCGTGTATGGTTTCAGAACTGTTGCTTGTATTTTTTCAAAGGCATCAGTTTTCAACCTCTAACAATTAATCCCATTACTTGAATATTACATTAGAAATCCGCTATTTTGTGAAAGAATCACATTTGAACCATATTAAATAAAATGTGAAGAAATATGCCAATAAGTAGTAAGTTTAAGATTTAAACATATTTTACCGAGTTCTCACAAATGTTACGTCAGTGCAGGATTTTGTGCACTGACTGACCTCTAGATTATGTCCCATATATGTTTGATGGGATTCACTGTGCGCGATTAGAGTGGCCAAATTATTCGCTCGAATTATCCAGAATTTTCTTCTGGCCAAACGCGAACGAAGGTGGCCAGACGATATGGGACACTGCCATCCTAGATCCCCGCCGGCCGAAGTGGCCGTGCGGTTAAAGGCGCTGCAGTCTGAAACCGCAAGACCGCTACGGTCGCAGGTTCGAATCCTGCCTCGGGCATGGATGTTTGTGATGTCCTTAGGTTAGTTAGGTTTAACTAGTTCTAAGTTCTAGGGGACTAATGACCTCAGCAGTTGAGTCCCATAGTGCTCAAAGCCATTTGAACCTAGATCCCCGCCACCAGCTCTTACCAACAAAGATCGGAAATCTTCTGACCATGTCACGGTTTTTAAAACGTCTAGACTTCACCCGAAATGGCCCCGAGCACAGGAGAGGCCCTGCACACGAAGTCGTGATGTTAGCAAAGGCACTCAAGTCTGTCGTCTGCTGCTATAGACCATGGCAATATTTCGCCACACTGTTCTAACGGATAGGTTCATCGTAGATCCCACATTGATTTCTGCGATTATTTCAAGCAGTGCTGCTTGTCTCTTAGCACTGACAACTCTGCGCAAACGCTGCTGCTCTCGTTCGTTAAGAGAAGCCCGTGGAGCACTGCGTTGTTCGTAGTGAGAGGCAATGCCTGAAATTAGACATTCGCGGCACGCTCTTGACACTGTTGATCTCGGAATATTGAATTCTCTAAGGATTTCCAAAATGGAATGTCTGATGAATCTAGCCGCAACTACCATTCCGTGTTCAAAATCTGTTAATTAACATCGTACTGCCGTAATGACGTCGGAAACCTTTACACACGAATCAGCTGAGTACAAAGACAGCTCCCCGAATGCATTGCTCTTTTATACGTTCTGTACGCGATACTATTGCCACCTGTACATGTGTATGTTACTTTTCAATGACTTTTGTCACCTCATTGAAACTAAAATTTCATTACCTTTTGTGCTTCTTGGTGTTGCAGTCTTAATGGTTAGTTGCCCATTGTTGGTGCCCATCAATATTGCACCATCAAGGCGCACTTGGGTTAGAATAATTGTAGCTGATGGAGATGGCACCTTCTTGCGTTAAATTTCTCACCATATATACTTACAAAACGCCTATGTGTTCCATCATATATTCTTCCCAATCAATATCGCACCATCAAGGCGCACTTGGGTTAGAATAATTGTTGCTGATGGAGATGGCACCTTCTTGCGTTAAATTTCTCACCATATATACTTACAAAACGCCTATGTATTCCATCATGTATTCTTCCCACTATATTGCAAGCGCACCACAAATAAGTCGTTATTTGATGTAATAGCTGGTGTTACATTTTTATTTCCAAGCAGTATGAATATAATTCCAACTGCCACACTCATATGCATGTATTTAATTACTTACTGCATATAACTCAAGACTCCCACATTTATCTAGAACAGTAACTGTATAACCACTACACTAAATAGTTCATAAACCACAAATTCGTAGGTAATAAGCTCTCGCCTTTATGACAGTATTATTTCTTAACTGCAACATCCATAAGAATATTGTATAATGTTTACACTCTTCCTATTTTTCATTTAAGGGCAAACTGATGACATTCGGGAGGACGACGGTTCAATCCCGCGTCCGGCCATCCTGATTTAGGTTTTCCGTGATTTCCCTAAATCACTCCAGGCAAATGCCGAGATGGTTCCTCTGAAAGGGCACGGCCGACTTCGTTCCCTAATCCGATGAGACCGATCACCACGCTGTCTGGTCTCCTTCCCCAAACAACCAAACCAACCAACCAAACCAAACTGATGACAACCCGGAGATGAATATGAACTCCATGTTTATACGGAAATAATGCAGCAAGCTAAGGGCCACATCTATTCTTCAAATACGCCATAGTTTGTACTACAATAATTCATCTTTCTGCAGTCACAATATTGTTTTACGAAGACATTTGGATTGCTGTAACTAACATGGGTAGGCCACGACTTTCGGATCAGGGATTTACTTGAAGCTTCGTACACGTTTAATAATCCATTAGGAAAATACAATGTGCCTATAGTGAGAATGGTGTAACACTTAGGTGATTTAGAGGAAATCACAATACAGATTTTACTCGCGAGGGATGTACCGATGCTTTGCGACACTGAGCAGGAACTGGCGGTAGTCATGGGGCTAGCGTTGAAGCTCCGTAGTCAGTAGATGGTTGGATGGAATCCCGATAATGTTATTGTTGTGTTGGCGGAAGAGCCAACACCGTGTTACTAATGGAGGTCGAAATGCACGCGTATCAGAACACGCAGGCTGGCGTGAGGAGGGAAGAACTATACTGACGTGAGGTCTGAACAATTCGAGAAATTAGAATTCAGAAAGCGGGCGTAATTAGTTTGATACTTAACTTTAATCCATTAATGATGAACGTCGCACTTGACGGTACATGATTCACAAAATTATCAGTTCAGAATACATTCTTGAAGAATATGTCGCCTTGCTAGGTCGTAGCAAATGACGTAGCTGAAGGCTATGCTAAACTGTCGTCTCTGCAAATGAGAGCGTATGTAGTCAGTGAACCATCGCTAGCAAAGTCGGCTGTACAACTGGGCGAGTGCTAGGGAGTCTCTCTAGACTAGACCTGCCGTGTGGCGGTGCAATCACTGATAGTGGCGACACGCGGGTCCGACGTACAGTAACGGACCGCAGCCGATTTAAAGGCTGCCACCTAGCAAGTGTGGTGTCTGGCGCTGATACCACAGTTATTTTTTAACTTATGATATATTCAAAGCTATTCATATTATTACATACATTTTACATTAAAAAGGCAATATGATGAAAACAAACGTGTATTGGAATGAACTTTTATTGAAATTCCAATGTAATTTGATTGTATTTTTACTACCACAACAAACATATTCATAACTATTGACAAGATAACGACCAAACGCATAAAGTTTTCCTGAAATCCGTGCCTGTAGTGATTTCCGATGTAACGTACAACTGGAATTGAGTAAGGTGCCATGTATGGAAGTGAAACGTGGACGATAAATAGTTTAGACAAGTAGAGAATAGAGCCGACCGCGGTGGTCTCGCGGCTCTAGGCGCTCAGTCCGGAACCGCGCGACTGCTACGGTCGCAGGTTCGAATCCTGCCTCGGGCATGGGTGTGTGTGATGTCCTTAGGTTAGTTAGGTTTAAGTAGTTCTAAGTTGTAGGGGACTGATGACCACAGATGTTAAGTCCCGTAGTGCTCAGAGCCATTTGAACCATTATAGAATAGAAGCCTTCGAAATGTGGTGCTACAGAAGAATGCTGAAGATTAGATGGGTAGACCACATAACTAATGAGGACGTATT
Organism: Schistocerca serialis cubense; assembly: GCF_023864345.2. Taxonomy (NCBI): domain Eukaryota; kingdom Metazoa; phylum Arthropoda; class Insecta; order Orthoptera; family Acrididae; genus Schistocerca; species Schistocerca serialis. The sequence goes on along the minus strand of NC_064642.1, from coordinate 478,293,470 downwards.
GAATAGAATTGGGGAGAAGAGGAGTTTGTGGCACAACTTGAAAGGAAGAAGGGACCGGTTGGTAGGACATGTTCTGAGGTATCAAGGGATCACAAATTTAGCATTGGAGGGCAGCGAGGAGGGTAAAAATCGTAGAGGGAGCCCAAGAGATGAATACACTAAACAGATTCAAAAGGATGTAGGTTGCAGTAGGTACTGAGAGGTGAAGAACCTTGCACACAATAGAGTAGATGGAGAGCTTCGTCAAAACAGTCTCTGTACAGCACCAAGCATAGTCAAATTATTGAGCACTATTTAACTCGTTTCTTTCAGGCTAAAGAAACGACCTGTCTCTGGTGGATTTATGTGGTACGTGTGCGTTATGTGTGGTTAGGTACGGGCTATCGGATGGGAAGCGTGGAGGAGACGCTGCACGTCCTTGACACTTGGCAGGCCGAGGACGATATCCGCCAGCCACTGCCCGGCCCCAGAGGGAGAGGCGCGTCCCTCTCGCCGGCGGGCCTTTGATCACGACGCAAGGAAATGGCCCGCGCCCGTGGCGCGCGCTTCTGCGCCTGCGCCGTGGTCAGCGGTCCGTGATGCCCGCTACTCGGCTCCGCGCCACGCCACGCCACGCCACGCCGTATGCGCGTCCGCACGTGGCCCTCTCCTGTCACGCACCGCTGGCCGCCGCCTAAAAGGGGCCCGCCGATTCGCTGGGCCGTGACATTCGATTCGTCTGCTGCGCGGCCGCTACGGCCTCTTCCCAGCGCACTGGCTCGCTGATGACCGACAACCGGGCTTACGACTCACCAGCGTTTCATTTTGCAATTTACAAACGCCGATCGACAGGCGCTTTCTCTTAAGCGATCACATATAATCGCGCACCAGCAGGCAAACACAGCGTTTGTATCGCATGTCACGATTAAATTTCAGCGGTAGTCATGTTAGCCGGCATCGTATATTAGTTTTCTATTTACCTGTCCTGTGTGTAAAAACCTGTGTGGAAGTTTGTTCTTTTTGTGCTAAGTTTAACTATACGTGGTACTTGGTGAATGACGCAACCAGCCACAAACAATTTTTAAATGTTTTATTTTAGTGCCAGGACCTGTTTCGGGCCGCGCGGGATTAGCCGAGCGATCTAGGGCGCTGCAGTCTCGGACTGTCCGGCTGGTCCCTGCGGAGGTGCGAGTCCTCCCTCGGGCATGGGTGTCTGTGTTTGTCCTTAGAATAATTTAGGTTAAGTAGTGTGTAAGCTTAGGGACTGATGACCTTAGCAGTTAAGTCCCATAACATTTCGCACACATTTGAACATTTTTGAACCTGTTTCGGGCTGCTATACTTCAGATGGCTAATATTTGCAGCTACATAGTTGTTTTGATCAACAGTACGTCGTCTGCGCCCACACTTCACAAGAATAATTGAGTATTTAGTGCCACTATATAAGTTGTTTCATTAATAAGAACACTCTAAACTACTAGCATTTATTTAGATGTAATGCGAAGTACTTGCGTTCACTTACATAAGTTCCATAGATGGCGATTTGCATCTTAATGGTCCATGTGATTATCCAGGTCGATGTATATGTTGTTGAATTCCATACAGCACACAAATAAATTACTGTGGCACACTTCATAATGTTCAAAACGTCAGTGTTGAACATCACAAGTGCTATATACTTTGTGTTTCTGTTTACAGTGTAAAGGTTATCATTAAGCAAAGATAACAAGACATCAATCGTTTGGGCATGGGTTTGTGTGATGTCCTTAGGTTAGTTAGGTTTAATTAGTTCAAAGTTCTAGGGGACTGATGACCTCAGAAGTTAAGTCCCACAGCGCTCAGAGCCATTTTTGAACATCATTCGTTTCCCATTAGCGAAGGATGTAAACAAGGCCAAGATGATATGTCGGACGTGCAAAATAATGTTAATAACAGAAAAATCTTTGCCTTCGAAGAGTAAAATTGTTATTAAAAGACAACAGGAGAAATTGTTTTTACTAACATTTTTCATTTTTTGCTCTAACTGTCATTGGAAGTTTTGACGAAATACGTTAAAAAGAAGTGACTGCATGATATAAATTAGACGTAAGTGTACACACCTATAGAGACATATGACTATAATCACTTGCAAGAAATACAAAATTAAAAAGTTGGAGGTTGGGATGAGAGCCACACATTTGTACATCATGATTCTTTATATTTATACAATTTTATACTGATATCCTAAACAGGTTCTTTATTTTGCAGTATTGTGACTCGTAAGGGTGCAGTTTCTCCTTGATTTCTGTGAACAGTCCAAGAAAATCATTTAGAAATTTTTTAATGACTAGCTCCTGCTGCTCATTTAGAATGTAATAGGATGAACTGAGCACGCGAATATATATTCCTAGCTCTTCAAAGAAGTCAGTTTTATTGCCTTTCTTAATAGCATGTAATATCTGTAAGTTGTCATTAATGTTGGAAAGGAAGTGTCCATAATGAATCACGGGAGTGGCTATACCAGATTTATTTCAGATTTTTAATCTAAAGGCATCCATGTGTTCCCGACATCTTGTACCGAAGCTTCTGAATATCTGTCTAAGATAAAATGTGTTACAACTGCCATAAATAATGTAGTAAAATCCTCTTTTTTCTAGGGCAATGTGGATAAAATTACATGTAACTATACTGTTCAATACAATGATAAAAACCTACGAATCGTAGATGCACTCAACAGTAATTCATTAATTTCATTGATTGCGTGTCGTGCGTAGTCTTATCATCAGAGTCGTGAGGTCACATCCTCAAAGGATACCGATAAAAAGATAAAATATCATTACTTAGATCAAAGAAAATTAAACACTTGAAGTTAAGATTAATTCATAAGTAATAGGAGTGTAAATTTGTACATAGATTCTATGTATGATATGGAGGTGCCCGGGAGATAACACATACTGATGATACATTGCTTTTATTTTTCCTCAGACATCAGACTGGTTTCATGCAGAACGCCCTTTGCGCTCTACATCCTCAATTATTTTTTGCGTACACTCCGGTCTTTGTCTTCTGTTACAATTTTCCCGTTTACTGCCACCTCCATTACATGCAAATTATTCCGTAACATCTTAATGGATGTCCTGTTATTCAGTCGTTGCACCATATGGAACATACCTGCGGAGAACCACCACATACCTTATCCGCTTACATACTTTCCAACGCCCTTCTATAGCATCACAATGTTTCTATTTTCTTCTTTTCCGTTGTTCCTTCAGACTATGAATCATTTATGTACAGTGCTGTGCGCAAAACATACGTGCTTTGACATTTATTTGTGAAATTGAGGTCGATACCCGTATTAGTATACGACCAACTTGGAGGATAGTACCAGCTGAAGGCTGCCTATTTAACGAATTTTATTTTCAATATTTCATGCAGTTATCAAATTTTAAATTTCTGTCGTTACCTATTCCTTAAGAGCTATGATCTTATGTTCAAAAATTGAACTACAGCAGTATCTGGTAATAGAAAAAGTGATTCAGAAGTTCATGTATTTCAACAAACCCACACCTGGCCTTGATGATTTTTGTTTTCCTTAATTTTCCTAAATAGCATAAGGCATATGCCGGGATGGTTCCTTTAAAAGGGTAAGGCCAATTTCCTTCTCCATCCTTCCCTAATCTGAGCTTGTGCTCCGTCTCTAATGACGTTAAACACTAAACTCCTCCTCCTCCTGCTCCTCCTCCTCATATAGCTTATTCAGTCTACCTAAAAAAACAGTTAAATAAATCATTTTAATGCACTTAAGTCTTTGTGTGATTATGAATTGCTGTTGGAGAATGTAACCAGTCACAAGTACCTTTAAAAAAGTTACGTTACTCTCATGCCTGGTTTCGAGCTTTCATATGTAATGTTGTGGGTGGTTGCGTTATCAGTTTGCTTAGTGTTGTTTCTTCATCGTGTGCATGTGTATGGTAACAACTGTTATTTATGTCGTAATGTAGGACACAAGTGATAGTGCAACAACAAAGAATAAGAGATTACTAATCCACCTTCAAGTACACGCATGCATACAAACAGTACCATAAGCAGCAGAACCCATCTCCTGCTCTGTCCTCTTACAGGGAAGTGCTCCGACAGACAGCGTAGAGGATGCTGTGCTGTGTGCACAAGTCACAGGCGGCAGGCAGTGCTTACATAGGCACAGTAAAAGTGCAGAAATAATATCAAACTTAGGTGACGCAAAGTGAAGTAGATCTGAAACAGTTTTGTTCCCGATTATGAAAAAAAAATCTGTTAACAGACTTTAGTTTAAAAGAATTACAACGATGAGCCAAAACCTTATGACCTCCTTCTTAATAGCTTGATTGTCCGCCTTTGGAACGAAATACATCACTGTTTCTGCGTATCAGGGATCCATAAGTTTGTTGTTAAGATTGTGGAGGTATGTGGCATCAGATGTCTACGCACAGGTCATGTAATTCGCGTAAATAACGGGACGCTGATTTGCGTACGCGGTGATGGCTCCCGACAGCGTCACAGTTCAGTTCTATAGGATCTACATCTGGCGAATTTGGTTGCCGAGAGCCCAACATGAGTCAACTATAATGCACCTCAAATCACTATAGCATGGTTCTGGCTCCGAGACACGGGCAGTTGTACTGCTGGAACATGACATCGCCGTCGGAAAAGACATCAAGCATCAAGCGATGGAGGTGTTTCGATTACTACCACAGGTCTCATGCAAACGCAGAAGAATGTCTGCAAAAGCATACTACTGCTTCCACCAGCCTGCTACTGTGGCGTGCTGCACGTTTCGAGTCGCCGTTCACCTCGATGACGACGTCTGTGGAGACGACCAACGATCTGGTGTAGCAAAAACGTGATTCATCCGAAGAGCCGACATGTTTCCACTGATCGACGCTTGAATCACGATAGTAACGTGCCCACTGCAATTGTAATTGACGATGTCGCTAGGTCGGTGCTCCATATTCAACACTGTGCGATAAAAGGTGTGCTCCGAAACTCTTGTGCTTGCTCGGGTATTGTGATCTGCCCACAGATATTCCACAGCACAGATCATCATTTTTACTCTTAGTGTTCATTAAAAAATGACGATCATTCCACTTGGGACCTGTGGAATGGTACATTAGCTTATTTGTTTTAGTTTAAATATTTGTCATGTATTGTTGTTTTTCTGACATGTTCCACATCCTGGAGGACCTCCTCACTACGGGTCAATTGGAATGAAAGTAAATCTAATCTAATCTAATCTAACCCAAGTCACACAGAGCAGACAAGCCTCCGAAGCTCCCCCCCCCCCCCCCCCTCATTGTCTGTGAAGAATCGTAGACGTCCACTCATTTAGCACCTAGTGGTAGTGTCACTGTCCCTCTGCCTCTTTCCGTAGATGCTCAAAACGACAGTAGCACGTGAGAACTCGACCATCTTCTCCGTTTTCGAGATACTCGTTCACACGCTCTGCGTGATAATCTGCCCTTTCTCAAAGTCGCTTATCTCAATAGATATCCTCATTTGCAGCCCATATCTTCGCTTGGGTGATCCCCTGACTGTGTTTGCTTCATTTACATACTTTGTTAGCGCGTCATGTGCCACTGTTCGGCATCCAATGTCGTCGAGGGAGTGGTCATAATGTTTTGGCTTATCAGCGTATATTCTGACATGTTTCAGAATATTAATAAAAGTGTAAAATGGTGGCAATGGAAGAGGTTCAAAGTCTAACGTAAAGATACAATCTCTAACAAGTAAAATTAGAACCACTGGAAACAACTGAGGGCTCTAGCATACCCGGGATGCATGATAGATTGCTTACAGAAGTTTGATAACAAACACGTGGCTTCAGCTGCAAACATCCGGAAAATATTTATAAGAAGCTATCAATAACTAACTGGTCGGCAGAGATCCAAGACTGGTGATCCTTAATGCGAATTGCCTTTGTTGAAATTAGCGTAAATTTCTGTCTCTTCAGGGGCCAGGTCTCATAAAGACTAAGAAAGCTTTTTTAAAAACATATAATGTAAACATTGAATATAAAATTCAACAGTCAGTTTTATGCCTTTGAATTCACGACGTTAACACCACATATAACATATGCCGAAACAGTGGAATTTACAAAAGTCAGTGCTCTGACTATAAGGCGAGGTACATCGGGTAAACCGGTGTAAGCAACACACGGAATTAAAGAGAAAAAAGGACATATGTAGCAAATCCACATTCGCAGCTCACGTTATACAAGATAGTCACAAGGTACATAGTACAGAAACCAACCTCATATTCCTTCATTAAATAACTAGCGACTACCTACTGGACATTTGTGAAGAGATAGAAATTTATGATCAGTTGAAGAAAAGGGAAAGCAACGGACATTAAGAGGCACCAATATTCTGGATATCTGCCACCCGTTTATTAATAACTTCCGTAGCATAACAATCAGAGTTCTGACGTGATTTTCTGGTGTGCTGACATCATCAGTGACCCTATTGATAAATTGGTGGGAAATTCCAGATGGTTGATTGTCATGCTGGCTGTTTAGGAATACTGGGAGGGACTCTGTGACGTCAGAATACAAGACTTGGTGTATTAGGGCAGGCTCTGTGACATCAGCTTAAACGATTGCTGAACAGGAACACAAGATGGCGATTGAATAAGGCGACCAGAGCATACTGGGACAGTCTCTGTGTCGTCAGAATCCAGCCCTGGAGATTAGATTCAGTTTTAGTTCCATAGACCCAAAAATCTGTGGGCAGATCACAATGCCCGAGCAAGCACAAGAGTTTCGGGTGTACCCGTGGTCTAGGGGTAGCGTCTTTGATTCATAATCAAAACGTCTTCGGTCCCGGGTTCGATCCCCGCCACTACCTAAATTTTCATAAATAATCAGCATTGGCGGCCGAAGAGTTCCGGCATAAGAAGTCAGCCTCAATCTGCCAACGGCCTTGTCAAAGAGGGCGGAGGAGCGGATAGAGGTTCAGGGCACTCTCTTGTCCTAGGGGTGGGAAATTGCCCCTAAAGGCGGAAGAATCAGCAATGATCAACGACATGAGGATGCAGAAGGCAATGGAAATCACTGCATTAAAGACACATAACGTATATCCACAGGACATGTGGCCTGCAATTGAAGAAGTGTCATGATGATCTCTCCATTGGCAAAAGATTCCGGAATAGTCCCCCATTCGGATCTCCGGGAGAGGACTGCCAAGGGGGAGGTTACCATGAGAAAAAGATTGAATAATCAACGAAAGGATAACGTTCTACGAGTAGGGGCGTGGAATGTCAGAAGCTTGAACGTGGTAGGGAAACTAGAAAATCTGAAAAGGGAAATGCAAAGGCTCAATCTAGATATAGTAGGGGTCAGTGAAGTGAAGTGGACGGAAGACAAGGATTTCTGGTCAGATGAGTATCACGTAATATCAACAGCAGCAGAAAATGGTATAACATGTATAGGATTCGTTATGAATAGGAAGGTAGGGCAGAGGGTGTGTTACTGTGAACAGTTCAGTGACCGGGTTGTTCTAATCAGAATCGACAGCAGACCAACACTGACAACAATACTTCAGGTATACATGCCGATGTCGCAAGCTGGAGATGAACAGATAGAGAAAGTGTATGAGGATGTTGAAGGGTAATGCAGTATGTAAAGGGGGATGAAAATCTAATAGTCATGGGTGACTGGAATGCAGTTGTAGGGGAAGGAGTGGAAGAAAAGGTTACAGGAGAATATGGGCTTGGGACAAGGAATGAAAGAGGAGAAAGACTAATTGAGTTCTGTCACAGGTTTCAGCTAGTAATAGCGAATACCCTATTCAAGAATCACAAGAGGAGGAGGTATACTTGGAAAAGGCCGGGAGATACGGGAAGATTTAAATTAGGTTACATCATGGTCAGAAAGAGATTCCGAAATCAGATAGTGGATCGTAAGGCGTACCCAGGAGCAGATATAGACTCAGATCACAATATAGTAGTGTTGAAGAGTAGGCTGAAGTTCAAGACATTAGTCAAGAAGTATCAATATGCAAAGAAGTGGGATACGGAAGTACTAAGGAATGACGAGATACGTTCTCTAACGGTATAGATACAGCAATAAGGAATAGCGCAGTAGGCAGTACAGTTGAAGAGGAATGGACATCTCTAAAAAGGGCCATCACAGAAGTTGGGAAGGAAAACATAGGTACAAAGGTGGTAGCTGCGAAGAAACCATGGGTAACAGAAGAAATACTTCAGTTGATTGATGAATGGAGGAAGTACAAACATGTTCCGGGAAAATCAGGAATACAGAAATACAAGTCGCTGAGGAATGAAATAAATAGGAAGTGCGGGAAAGCTAAGACGAAATGGCTGCAGGAAAAATGTGAAGACATTGAAAAAGATATGATTGTCGGAAGGACAGACTCAGCATACAGGAAAGTCAAAACAAACTTTGGTGACATTAAAAGCAACGGTGGTAACATTAAGAGTGCAACGGGAATTCCATTGTTAAATGCAGAGGAGAGAGCAGATAGGTGGAAAGAATACATTGAAAGCCTCTATGAGGGTAAAGATTTGTCTGATGTGACAGAAGAAGAAACAGGAGTCGATTTAGAAGAAATAGGGGATCCAGTATTAGAATCGGAATTTAAAAGAGCTTTGGCGGACATATGGTCAAATGAGGCAGAAGGGATAGATAACATTCCATCAGAATTTCTAAAATCATTGGGGGAAGTGGCAACAAAACTACTATTCACGTTGGTGTGTAGAATATATGAGTCTGGCGATATACCATCTGACTTTCGGAAAAGCATCATCCACACAATTCCGAAGAAGGCAAGAGCTGACAAGTGCGAGAATTATCGCACAATCAGCTTAATAGCTCATGCATCGAAGCTGCTTACAACAATAATATACAGAAGAATGGAAAAGAAAATTGAGAATGCGCTAGGTGACGATCAGTTTGGCTTTAGGAAAAGTAAAGGGACGAGAGGGGCAATTCTGACATTACGGCTAATAATGGAAGCAAGGCTAAGGAAAAATAAAGACACTTTCTAAGGATTTGTCGACCTGGAAAAAGCTTTCGACAATATAAAATGGTGCAAGCTTTCGAGATTCTGAAAAAAGTAGGGGTAAGCTATTGGGAGAGACGGGTCATATACAAAATGTACAACAACCAAGAGGGAATAATAAAAGTGGACGATCAAGAACGAAGTGCTCGTATTAAGAAGGTTGTAAGACAAGGCTGTAGCCTTTCGCCCGTACTCTTCAATCTGTACATCGAGGAAGCAATGATGGAAATAAAAGAAAGGTTCAGGAGTGGAATTAAAATACAAGGTGAAAGGATATCAATGATACGATTCGCTGATGACATTGCTATCCCGAGTGAAAGTGAAGAAGAATTAAATGATCTTCTGAACGGAATGAACAGTCTAATGAGTACACAGTATGGTTTGAGAGTATAACGGAGAAAGACGAAGGTAATGAGAAGTAGTAGACATGAAAACAGCGAGAAACTTAACATCAGGATTGATGGTCACGAAGTCAATGAAGTTAAGGAATTCTGCTACCTAGGCAGTAAAATAACCAATGACGGACGGAGCAAGGAGGACATCAAAAGCAGACTCACTATGGCAAAAAAGGCATTTCTGGCCAAGAGAAGTCTACTAATATCAAATACCGGCCTTAATTTGAGGAAGAAATTACTGAGGATGTACGTCTGGAGAACAGCGTTGTATGGTAGTGAAACATGACTGTGGGATAACTGGAACAGAAGAGAATCGAAGCATTTGAGATGTGGTGCTATAGACGAATGTTGAAAATTAGGTGGACTGATAAGGTAAGGAATGAGGAGGTTCTACGCAGAATCGGAGAGGAAAGGAATATGTGGAAAACACTGATAAGGAGAAGGGACAGGATGATAGGACATCTGCTGAGACATGAGGGAATGACTTCCATGGTACTAGAGGGAGCTGTAGAGGGCAAAAACTGTAGTGAAAGACAGAGATTGGAATACGTCAAGCAAATAATTGAGGACGTAGGTTGCAGGTGTTACCTAAGTAGATCCAAAAAACGAGATGTTTCTCGTGGAACATGTCAGAAAGTATACCATAAAAACATAAAACATATGAATATAATACTTACTGCCCTGATCATTTGTCAGGAGAGTGTCGAAATAGGTGAATACTATGCGGTAAACTGGAACAGCTAATATTTATAGAATTAACACACTGCCAGAATGAAACATTGTTATACACTATTAATAAATTTATCATAAACAAAGTACCTAATCTCGACTGTTGTGACCAAGTGCCGTCAAAACTGAAATCTAACAGACATTTTTACCTAAGCTGGCTTAACAGCCTCTGTTAAGGTATTCATCTGTGGAGTAGAAGGAGTTGTGTATCAAAAGTCTTTCCAACTCTGTCTAAACCGTGCTCTGTATGAAACCAAGTTTTTAATGGTTGCGAGCAATTTATTGAAAATGTGTGTTCCTATATATTCGACCCCTTTTTGGACCAAGGTCAGTTATTTTATGTCTTTTTGTAGATTGTTCTTATTCCTGGTATTAACACTATGTATTGAGCTATTGGTTGGAAATAGAGATGTATTACTTGCAACATATTTCATTAAGGAATAAATATAGTGAGAAGCAGTAGTTAGAATACAAAGTTCCTTGAACACATTTCTACGTGATGTTCTTGAATTTACAACACAAATGATTCTTATCTCAGGCTTTTGCACGCTAAGAACTTTTTCTCAGTTTGATGAGTTGCCCCATAACATGATCTCATGTGACATAATAGAATGAAAGTAGGCAAAGTATGCAAGTTTTTTATATTTCTGTCTCCTACATCTTACATCATTCTTACTGAAAATACAGACTTGTTTGGCGCTTAAGCGATTCTGTGGAATGCTCTTCCCAACTAAATTTGCTATCGAGTTGTAAACCCAAAAATTTAACACTGTCAACCTCTTCGATCTGCATGTCTTCATATGTCATACACATGCTGCAAAGCAATCTCTTACGGGTTCTGAAGTGCATATAGTGGGTCCTAAAAGTTTAATGACAATGAATTAGCTTTAAACCACTTATTAATGTCAGTGAAAATTTGATTAGCAGCTATTTCAAAGTCTGTACTTGACTTGCTACTTATTGGTATGTTGATATCATCTACAAACAAAACAAACTTAGCATCTGGCAATGTAACTGCTTACTGCATAGGTATTTCACAACAACAACCTTTGTATCCTGTTAGATAGATCAGACTCAAATCATTTCGCAGTATTGCCGGTGACACCAAATATTCTAATTTACTTAAGAGTATGCAGTGGTTCACAAAGTCAAAGGCTTTTGACAGGTCACAGAAAATGCCAGTAGCCTCCAATTTATTATCTAATGAATTAAGTACATTCTCACTGTAAGTGTAAATCGCTTTCTCTATATCAGAACCCTTAATAAATCCTAACTGCGACTTGGAGAATATAGTCGCTAGGACACAGGAGATGGGTAAGGACATTGAGGATGATAGGAAGATGAAAATGGATACCAATCTCGCACCTACACTACAACCTATGTCTACTGGACTGTGGACAGAAGTCGACAACAAAAACAGCATGTTAGTTAATAAAGAACCTATACTAGTGGAAGAGGTAAAAGAGACGATGAAAATGACAAGAAATGGCAAGGAAAGTGGCTAAGAAGGAATTGCAATGGATTTATGGAAATATGGGCCCCCTCATACGTAAATTATTCAGTCAGACTGTGTAGGGACAGGAAATACGAAAACAGTGGTTAGCGTCATACATATGTGATGTCTACAAAAAAGGAAACAATAAGCACCCAAATAATTGGACGGGAGTCAGTATTATGAAATATCTAGAAGTGGAAGTAGATGGAAGGTATATAGTACTCCCACAAGGAACCATTAAAGCTGTAAAGCAGTTTAAATACCTAGGACTGATTATTCATTCCTCCGGAAGCGATGAGGCAGATGTGGAACGCAGGATCCAGCAGGCAAGAGGAGCAATTAAAATGTTAAATGGAGTCCTGTGGAGCTGGACAATATCAACAGAAAGAAAGAAGAGGATTCTACAAACGTTAGTGGAAAGCGATTTCAGTCTTTCTCGGCGTATTCCACTCATGAATTCTTCTCGGGTTATCAGCCGAGTGGTGGCGTCGTCTTGTAGCAACTTTTCAATGAGTTTCGTACCCATCATCTTCTGGCCAGAAGATTATGGGTACTTCCATCTCCCTTTATGTATTGTATTACCCTTTCAGTATTCTGATATGCTTTCTCTGTCTCTTCATCTTCAGCTTTCGTCGTCGGTATGTATACCTAAATTATCGTTGTCGGCGTTGGTTTGCTGTCGATTCTCATAAGAACAGCTCGATCACTGAACTGTTCGCAGTAGCACACTCACTGCCCTACGTTTCTATTCATAATGCATCCTATTACCAGTATACCATTCTCTGCTCCTGTTGATAATACTCTACACTCATCTTCTTTCAATTCTACTTCACTGACCCCTGCTCTATCAACACTGAGCCTTTGCATTTCCCTTCTCAGATTTTCTAGTTTCCCTACCATGTTCAAGCTTCTGACATTCCACATCGCGGCTCATAGACCGTTATCCTTTCGTTTGTTATTCAATCTTCATATAACGGCCACGTCCCCGTTGGCAGTGCCCACCCCGAGATCCGAATGGGGGACTATTTCGGAATATTTTGTCAATGGAGAGATCATCACGTCACTTTTTCAATTACGGGCCACTTGTCCTGTGGATCCACGTTACGTGTCTTTAGTGCTGTGGTTTGCATTTCCTTCAACATCCTCATGCCTCTGATACGTGCAGGGAAGTGTGTTCATCTCCCCTTTACCCCGTAACTTAGCAGAAGTGAAGAACAGTATAACAGTCGCCATACCTTCTGTGAAAGCCAATATGTTGTATAAAGTTTAAGTGGGATTTAGCTATCGCCCAGATGTTGTTCGTGGTCCTGCTGGTGGACGCAAAAGACATCAGTAATTGCATACCTTAAACTGTAAGATTTTGTGAGAATTTTTCAATTCATCCCATGTTTGTAATACGTTTTTATCAATAAGTATGCCGTTTTGAAATCAGGCCATTATTTATGAGACACCCTGTACTTTGGTGTAGTCTTGCTCCAATATACTCTTGATGGAACAATCCCGCATACAGTACATCGTGGAAAATATCACTTCTAGTCGGTTCCTTTGCTTATTACGTTTGCATATGGGCCAATGGGAGAACGAGTATGTGTACGTGGAAAGTAATCTTAAGAGTTCGAGTGCGGCGAATTTGTGCACCTTATACTCTGAAATATGGTTTGATATGGATAGAGAGTCAATCTGTAGGGGACGTATCTTAAATGCTCTTTAGATATTTTGTAAAGTATTTGTTGGAACATTACCCTACTCATTGGTGTACTGTGTTGGGTTGTCAGATGTGAATAACACGCAAAATATTAATAGCAGAGACTTCATTCTTGATGTTTAGTAAGCCTGAAGGCTAGAGGTGAGCAATGGGCAGAAATACGATGGAAATCTTACATATCCTGTGTAAAATCACGGACTTCCAGTCGGTGTTAAATGTAGGGTGCACTGCAGTCTGATATCTGACACTAGCAGCTGTTATTTGTGTTAATATGACGTGGATATGAAGGGAACAGGCTATTATTCTCATAAGAAGTCATTGTTTCGTCACATACGTTTACCATCCATGTTGATCATGTTACAGAGGATGATGTAAACAAACCACAAATTTTTAAACTGTGAATTTCGTCAAAAGTTGCTGCTATACATCTTCAGGACCCTGTAAACGTTTTCTGTCAGACAGAACCAATGTTTCATTTGGTGTCCAAGGCAGTGATTTCATCGTCTTAAAGTTTGTGATCGTAGTGTCTAAGTGGATGTAAGTTTAAGGACTCTAGGATGGTGTTAAATCACCATCAGCATGTTTGCATTGTTTGTGTGTTCTGCACCTTGTGCGTATACATTTGATTCTGTAGAAAGAGTAAAAAATGGTCTACCGGATAAAATTAGCACTGCTCATCAGCAATGTGTATCGGACGTTCAGCTTCCATGTTGCGGTGATTTCGGCTCTGTGGTAGAAATATGAATACTTTAACTTGATAATTCAATGGATGGTACTACCATACGTCAGAACTACACATGTTCTGCAAATTCCAAGTTAAAGTAGAAATATAAAATGTACTGGGTGAAGTATCATCGTCGGGATGCATTCAACCAAAGGTCTATATCGCTAGTCAGTTTTGGAAAATGTCCTTATCCCTTAATGGAGACAGAGTAACATCAACATGCATTCTATCCTCTTCAGGCTATCAAGGGCTTGTCCAATCCATGTAACACAGAATCACAGTACTGTAAAGAGGCTTTGCTATACTGTGTACTGTAAAGGGAATAGCGTAGAAGATGTTGTCACGATTAATATTGTGTGTATATCCCACATTGATAATCCAAATACCACTTCATATCAGTCTCTTACAAGCCAGTGAAGTAGCCAGCATCCATTCCACACAGTTTTTTGGTGAATTTTGCAAGCACATTACCGTAGTCTATTCTTTCTTTTTTTTTTTTTTTTTTTTTTTTTTTTTTTTTTTTTTTTTTTTGCTACTGCAAAAGTATCCACCGCCCAAGAGAATGAATGTGCATCTTATGATTTTCTTTTTCCAACAGAACACGTGTTCGGGATATAGGTTCCACGTTTCCCGTAAGTTTAACTTACGTCACATGGACTGTGGGTACAGCACTATTACAAACGTTATACAAGCGGTATAAGAATGATGTTCCCCTCTCTAGACCTACAAATGGATGGTGTCAAACTGAGTCGATGTTGTATTTGATGTACAGAGTAGTAGTTTCATCTTCTTAAAGATTGCAGGTATTGTGTTTGGAGCTATGTAATCACTTCGTCACCCACGTCATAGATTAACGACACTTTAGCGAGTTGCTTATACCAGAATTGTTCAAATGGCTCTGAGCACTATGGGACTTAACATCTCAGGTCACCAGTCTCCTAGAACTTAGAACTACTTAAACCTAACTAACCTAAGGACATCACACACATCCACGCCCGAGGCAGGATTCGAACCTGCGACCGTAGCGGTCGCGCGGTTCCAGACTGAAGCGCCTAGAACCGCTCGGCCACCAGCGGCCTGCTTTACGATATCTTCCTAATCGACGTAGTGAGGTGGGGTCTGCGATATAATATTCGTTGTAGCACTTGGAAGGTCAATTTACACTTATTTACACCGAATAGCGATACTTCAGCGAGATACTACGATCCTGTGTTAGATGTGTATGAGATGATTTCTAGTACTGGAACTTGAAAATGTAACAATAAAATTTAAAATAAAACACAATAGACTTAAAACATGTTAGTAAAGCACTGATACGTGGTGAAGCAGTTTCCTGTCACTGGAAGGGCCTGCCATGGAATAGTGTGTCTGTTGCTGAAGGGGAAACTGTTGGCAGTGGGAGGTTAGGGATGTGGTAGTATAAGTATGGAGTTCTGGTGCATGGCAGCAATATGGTAGGAGTGACTGGTAGGAAATAAGAGGGGATGGAGTAGAAGTGGCAAATGGTGACCCTAACAGTTCATGGGAAAATGGCGGGTAGGGACAGAAAGGTGAATGAGGAAAAACGCAAGGTAAGGAAATGTGGAAAGGGAAGGGCGAGGAAGCCCTGATAAGATTGATTGTGTGGGGTTTACCCATAGCTCGTAGGATGGATAAAAATCGGTGTCAAATTCATGATCTGGAAGGTGTATAAATTTATTTGGAAGATTATTTGGTGGATGAGTAGATGGAGGATTGGTGGTATATGTTGGTAAATGCGCAGCAGCCAGCATACAACGATTGCAAAGCAGAGGGGCAAACAATAGAATTATTGGAGTCGAGTTCAGGGATGATGTAGATTGTTGTGAGGTGTTCAGTGTGAGTGAGAATAGGCGGGAATTTAATAGTTGGTAAGGGATACTTGTGGGGAAGGTATATGGATCTGGAAAGTAAGTCGGAGTGAGTGGAGTGCCAGGATCTGGAGGCCTGATAGGACATGGATGAGGCTGAGGTCCAAGTAAGATTCACATAAAAAAGGATGGGACAGAACAACGCTTTACAGGTGTAGAGGATTGTGGAGGTGTGAAACACCCAAGTTCGGCCATTTAGTAGTTTTAGACCATTTTGGATGGTTAGTAAGCGAGGCTTCTACGTTAGTTGCTAGTCGATTAATAGTTTAATATTTTAGTGTGTTAGTTAGCTGGGTAGGATGATCTTAAATGGTAAAGTAGAAGTCATGGAGACAGAAAGTGCGGGGAGACCATCCTGTAATTATTGTCGGGGTTTTGGAGGGATAGATGTTGAGGAACCATTGGTTACAGGAAGTAAACAGACTGAGGTGGATTTGGAAGGATCGTTGGGACATATGGAGTGTAGAATAGAGAGTGAGGAATATGTTGTCATCAGCATACTAAAGGAGGTGGACTGGGGAGGTGGACAGGGAATATCGGTGTTGTAGAGGAGACAGAGGAGAGAAGAGTTGATGGAGCATTGGGGCTCTCCCGCAAAATGATGGAAGGTGTGGGAGTTGGTGTCGTTAATGATGGTAAAGGATGGGCGATTGGAGAGGAAGAAAACAGTAAAACGGACACAACTAATTGGAAGTGCGCCAGTGTCGTGTTTGAATAGGGGACTGAAATGCCATACACTGTCATAGGCTTTCTCTAGGTTGAGGCACACAAAAATAGCACTGAGCTGATGGGAGAAGAGGTGGGTGAGATGCAGGAGCTGGTCATTAGAGAAGGTGGGATGGATGCCACAGTGATTAATACGAAGGTCGCGGTTTGTTGATGGATACGTTGGGAAAGGCTGCATGTGAAGATCTAGCTGAACATTGAGTGGAGGCCGATGGGGTGCAGGAGGAGTTGTTAGAAGGGGCTTTTTTAGTTTAAGGAAAAGTAGGTTTTTGGAAGTTTTTCACTTCTCAGGATAGTAACCTATGAAGAGGATAATAATATAAAGGCACGCAAGATGAGGGGGCATTCCATATTGTGTTAACAGATGGTAAAGTCGTGACAAGAGGATGTTTTTCATTTTCCGCGAAGTACGTGTTTTATGTCAATCGCTGTGATTAGTGTGTTTAATTTTGTTTCTGATATGTTTTGCAGGAACTAAAAGGTGGAAGCAAGGAGTGGGCCAGGAGCAGTAGTACATTCCTGGATGTGTCATCAGGATGAAGAAAGTCTCAGAGACATACGATGCAAAGTGGTCAGCTTTGCTCTGGTTGGTAAGATGTGATTGTTATGGAGGAGAGGGTAATGAGGTACAGTGTTACTGCTAATGAATAGATTGAATGCTTTCCGGTACTTGGAAGCGTTGTTGGTGAACGTAGCGTTGAGTCCGGTTCATCTCTGGCGCCACTTCCGGCGTTTTTAGAATGTACTAAGTTCCTGATGTGTCTCTGTATTGGACTGTGGCTGATGAGGGTATCCCAATCACGATTAATTAGGAAGGAGAGAAGGAGTAATTAGGAGTGGATAGTTCTGTTGCAAACCATCAAGTGACTACATTTAGCTCACACCAAACGTGTATGGGTCGAAAATTGAATAGCAATCACTTAAATGTAACAGTACAGTGACATAACAGAAAATTAGATCGGCTTGTGTAGGGGGGCAACATTGGTGGCAGCCACTAACAACAGGGCCCCTGCACTATGCAGTAAAGCGTGGGTGTGTGAATCGTAAGACTACAGTCTATTTGTAGAAACACAAGGCTTGCCCCTCGTACTGAAAGAGGGTGGTGCAGCCGGTTGACTGCATATTACATCCACTAGATGATACAGGACTTCTCTGTGGTTGTAGTTAGTTTTTCGTCTCGAAGCATCATGTACAAATATGGTATTGAACAGTATCGTGCTTTCTGGTAATTTGTATTTGCCATGTTTTTAATGGCTAAGGTATGATTTGAAAGTAAGTGTAATCATGTTCACGCCCGGTGCATATTATTTCATATGTCTGATGGCTCTGTGTGTTGGTTACTTTACTGACAGTAAATAGCCACTGTAAATTCCACAGAGAATTTGTTTTTCTGGTGAATTTTAGACGCATAGCACCTTAACAAATTAGTTTTCTGGCTTCTGAGCCACTGCGGAAGTGTACAGCTTAGCGTTGGGAATCTGCAATACGCATACTGGTGTCCGTCTGTCTGGAGCTGTTACTCATTTATGATAGTTTGACTGCCAGCTGCCAGAGCCCTGTCACAAATAGTCCAATGGGCCTGAGCTCTATTGTGAACTCATACGGCCATGCCAGTATTCCCGCTCTGGGGCAGTATACCAGATTTCTTCACTGTTTTAAATACCCCAACAGATCTGAATAGGATTGTGATATCATACAGCTGCGCCAGTATACCCTCACCGCCATGTTCAATGGCTCATTTGTAATCCAGGTCAGCCGTCTTGGTTTCTGACATCAGAGAGCCTGTCCCTGTGTTACAATTGAGCCTTAATAAAATTTCATCATTCTGAATGTCCCGCCAATTTATACCTAGCACAATAGCTGTACTTCCATGGAAAACACGCTTGCACAATTGAGCTTTTTGGATATTCCACTATTTTGGATTTCCCACCAAAATTTGAATTACTCGTCATATTATACAATGGGCAGCTGGAATTTGTCAGAAGGGGGTGGGTGGGGGGGATAGATGAGTGGAAGAATGTGTGGGGAAATTCCATGAGTCATCGATGACGTCAGCACATCAGGAAATCGCGTCGGAACTCTCGTCGTTATGCCACTAACTTCCTTTAAAGAATGTGAGACCTGAGTTTCTCCTGGCGTATACAACTTTCAAATAACTTCCGGGAATTCAGCCAGGTAACACTTTCAGCGACCGCCGATATTTCGGCGGGAGAACACCCCGCCATTTTCAAGGCAAACTGCAACGGACAGGTGGCGTACATGCAAATTTAATACCTCGGTTCTCGGACCCAAGCAGGAAAGACAACCCACACACACTGAACAACTAGTGCCACCAAAGATGGCCAAAGTCAGAGCTATCGATAGTGAGACTATGAATTCGCAGGTGAGGTAGCATTGAGTCTGTCCCTCTGTTTCTTGACAAGGGAGAGAGCCGGATTCCAAACAGAATTTAAACAGAAACCTCCATCCCTGTTAACAAGGTTGCTCGCTAATTTAATCTCAACTGCCTCCCGAATCACACTGTCCCAATAGCTGGACGTGCATGCCAATATCTCGGTGTTATTATATAACATGGGGTGACCAGTATCCAAGCAATGTTCGGCAATAGCAGATTTATTTGGCTGCTGTAATCGTGTGTGCCGTTTATGCTCAGTACATCTGTCCTCCACGGTCCTGATAGTTTGACCAATATATGCCATGCCGCAGCTACAAGGGACACGATATACACCCGCCTTACGCAGTCCAAGATCATCCTTAACGGAACTCAAAAGTGCTCTAATTTTAGGTGGAGGTCGGAAAACACATTTCACATCGTATTTCCGTAAAATACGACCGATCTTATTGGACGTGTTTCCTACGTAAGGCAAGAAGGCAGTAGACTTAGGTGTTGACTCAGAATTATCATCAATCACCTGATGTACAGTTGGTCGATAGCGCAACGCACGTTCAATCTGTCTATCACTGTAACCATTTTGACGAAATGTAACTTCAAGATGGGACAGCTCAGCTGGCAAAGTCTCAGCGTCAGAAATGATATGTGCCCTGTGTACCAAGGTACGAAGTACCCCTTCACGCTGAGCCGAATGGTGACAACTATTAGCTTGTAAGTACAAGTCGGTGTGAGTACGTTTCCTGTAGACTGCATGTCCCAATGATCCATCATCCTTCCTCCTAACCAACACGTCGAGAAAGGGAAGGCAACCATCCTTTTCCACCTCCATCGTAAAACGAATGTTCGGATGGATCGAGTTCAGATGTTCTGGAAAGACATTCAAATTCTCCCTACCTTGAGGCCAAACAACGAAGGTATCGTCAACGTATCTATAGAAACAGGCGGGTTTTAAAGGCGCCGACTCCAATGCACGTTCCTCGAAGTCTTCCATAAACAAATTTGCGATCACAGGAGACAACGGACTACCCATCGCAACTCCATCTGTCTGCTCGTAATACTGGTCATTAAATAAAAAGTAAGTGGATGTCAACACATGCCTAAAGAGATTAGTTAAATCAGCACCAAACCTGGCTTCAATTAACCGCAACGAATCAGACAGAGGAACACGAATGAAGAGAGAGACCACATCGAAACTCACTAAAATATCAGAGTCATTCAGCCTCAGTCCCTCCAAACGACGTAAAAAATCAGCTGAGTTCCTGATATGATGTTCACACCGTCCTACTTGTGGACTCAACAGAGAAGCAAGATGCTTGGATACACAATATGCCTTTAAAGAATTTCCCCATGTCTGAAGCTACAGATAGTTGTTTGTAATCACACTTCTGCAAGCAATCGACGATGTTTCCTAGCTATGCAACAGCCCTCAATGATTTCCACTGGTTCAGTTTTACGTTGGAGGTCGTACCTTTACGCTTGACTTGGATACCTCGTCTATGCAACTATTTCACACTTTTATTAATTCTAATTCAGCTTTTATTTTTGGAAACTTGTATTTGTAATTCTGAAACACTTCAGATTAAAACCCTTTTAATCTAAAGCATGTTAACAGATTTTCGGGTAGCTCGATTTCTCCTGATGTCATCGCGTGCAAAACCTTTTTATATCTACTTGACTTTGGTGTTTTATAGTTTACTTTAGCATTTCATCGGAAAAAAACAAACATGTGATGTAGTTTCGAAACACATGAGATAACTCTTTTTAAGCTAATGATGCTAACAGTTTAAAGTATAGTAGTGCACATTTTTTATTACGACGCCCCTATTATTTCATCACGTCAGCGGGGGCGAAACCGTTTTAAATTCGCATGACTTCTACTGTTTTTATTATTTGACGTTGCCTCGTTTCAGTATCGTGCAGGTTGTACATTATTCCTGAACTTGAACTGCACATACACAGGATGGATATTAAAGAAGCCGAGAAACTCCAGGGAGGGATTTCTGACTGTAAACAGAGGAAAAAAAGGTACTGTGAACATGTGTCTGGAAATGAATAGTGTGCATGCAAGGACAAGAAGTCGCCCTGGAATGGGGTAAAGAACTGCTTCCGCATACACGTCACAACAAATGTTCGAAGAGATGCAATGCACGCGTACGCACGTGACAGCATGGATTGCCGCACTTTTTTTTCACGTTTCTGCCTGTCGCCGAATAGCGTCATGGGCATCGTGAACACACCGTTAAAGGGTAAGCACATCAGGAACTTATTCAGTATACATAACGCTTTTCAGATGCCCACAGAGATATAAATCCATAGGGCTTAATTCCGGTAATCTAGTCAGCCATGCTTCAGGGCCTCCACGTCCTATAAAATGTCCGGGCAAGATGTTGCTGAGGAGTCGACGAACTGTAACGCAGAATTCGGGATGTGCTCCGTCACGCATAAGCCACATAACCCGTCGTATTGTCAAAGTGACATTTTCAAGCAGCCTAGGCAGAATATTTAGCAGGAAGTCCAAGCACGTTTCTCCATCGAGGCGTTGCAGAATAATAAGCGGACTAAGTATGTGGTCGTGAGACGCCGCAGCCTTTCCCCGAAGATTGTCTGTAGCCCAATGATGACGCTTATGTAGACTGATGATTCCAACTCTGGTAAAGATTGCTCCACCGGTAAAAAGGACTGATAACAGAAATACCATAACTGTGATGATGTGGTGCAAAAACAATCGACAAAATCCTTCCCGTAGAGGGAAATTCGCTGCTGACATTCCTTGCGCTCGTTGCAGGTGATAGGAATAGCAACGGTTGTCACGCAGGATTCACATAACCGTACTTTGTCTTTTGTCATGTTGGCGGGCCTCTTGCCTGGAGCTAGTACTGTGCTTCGTCTCAATATCCTGTAGAACCGGTCCTCCAAATCTAGCGTACCCACAGTCTGCCGCCTCCATGCGCGTTCGCCTGTCAGAAAGGACTCATCATCACACGAAGAACAATAAGGATTTCAAATGGTGTGTGATGTGGTTGGTATCTGTGAAGGTACTTGGTTTGGTGTAATTGTGTTGTGCTGCCTCTCGACCGTTTCCATCTGCTTGCCCGTACAGAAACACTATCTCGGCTTGTTCCCGACATGAATAGCGGACCATTCTGCAGCTTATAGTACGTTGCGTCAATCATTCAGCTTGCAACACACAAGAAACACTTTCAATCGTCAGCACCATCTACTGTGGCAACGACGCATTTGCGAACACGTCTTCATAGCACCTTTTTTCCTCTATTTCCAGTCAGGGAACCGTCCCTGTAGTTTATTGGTTTTATTAATGCTCAACCTGTATAAAAATTGTCTGTCATTTCCTATTACAATAAATAAAAATTATCTATATGCTCACAGTATTATGTGTTAACATGTTGCAGTTTCAGTTGCACCTGATAACGGCCTAATACAAAGGCCAAAACCGGTGGCGAGAACGTAACAAAGTTCTAAGAATAGTACCTGGAGATGGTATTATTTAATTAACTGCATGATTTAGAAGATGAGTGTGACATACACGAAATTCGTGTTTCATCAATATACTAATCTTCATTCTCTGTGGTTCCAAATATTTAGATCTTGCCTTTAGGTAAATCTTGGCAAATGCAGTATTTAGTAGGATCTCTTAGTGCACGATTTTTTTCTAGGTAGTTAACAGCATCTCGCATGCGACATATATAGGAGTGCCCAAAGGGCGAACAAAAGATTGTATGGGACCATTACAAATGCTTCTCCATTGCTGCTCGTTTTAGAATTGTAGGTGGCAACAGAATTCAATAAATGCCGCACTTTCCACTGTATATAAATTTTCCCTTTTTGTAGCTACATTAAAAGCACTATTATAGCAGCCGTTGCTTTGGGCCGCATTTTTATGCTGGAGGAGTCACGGGTGACGCCTTTATCTGTAGCACAGCATTTCACGAACTGCCGCACCAGGCCCCCACGTGGAGACGCTGTTTACCTGGGCCATTCCAAATTACAGCGCTCTGCAAACAAGGCTCTGTGTTTAACCTTTGGATTGCAGCAGCCTGTAGCCAAATTTGTCTCCCTTAATGGTGTGTACCCAGATCCACCACGAATGGGTGGAGTTATTACAATAAATACGTCGACTGCCCGAAAGCAACGAAGACTAGCGGGAGAGCTATAATTTATCTTTTAATTGTGAATTAATGCCGACAGAGATTATTTTGGTCTAGAGGAAGGTGGGGTAAAGTGGCGATTCTGTGGAAAATTGAACTTTCACTAAGTTATGATTACTGACAGAAGATTACCGCTTACACAGGACCTCTATACACTTTTCTGAAGGCTTACATAGTGACCACTTAAACTTGCCTTGAGGGGTCACTGTGCCCGCTGCCATTGCATTTTTGTTGTTCCGATTTTCGGACGTGTTTTCAAGACATCGTGATACCCTAGTATCTGAAACAATATCAAGCGTCTTGCACAGACCATTTGAAATCGAATTTTTGTATTGGACTAAACTTAACACAACAAGGACAATGTTAAGTAGAATAAGGTAATGCAAAATCGCCGCCAAAATATAGCGTCAGGTATGATAGGTCTGTACATAAAAGGGTTCGAAAAGCCAATCTAATCTATAGAATTCAGCGTGGTGTATGGAAGTAATTAACCCTTTTTGGGCTAAAAGTTGCATGGGGGCTTAATTATATTTAATGCAAATATTTTTTAATTTTCAGTCGCTGTAAGTCCGATTACAAAGTCTCGTAAACGGTTGGCCCTGACTAGTTTTAGTACGCAATCTGACTGCATAGAATAACAACAAAGAATGAAAGAAAATTTCCGTTAACACAATTAATTAATAAGTCCCCAGCAACTATAAAACGTACGAAACCAAAGCACAAGTGTAACTGTTCTGTGTGTGGAAGTGTGATTCAACGTACACATCTGGCACGGTTCTACTTAAATAAGACAAGAAATTTTAAATATCATTTACACTGAAGTAATTAAAAAAAATAGAAATACTATAATTGCGCAAGAAAACCAGAATTACACTCTAATACAAGAACACGAGCCAGATGCTTTGTTGACTGAACCTGTGACGAGGCATTGTTTAAGACATAATGAAAAAAAAAGGAATTTTTTTTACCTTCATATATATTGACGAAAAGCACTCTGATCATTACAATATATCCATTCGAACAACATCTGCTGTCTAGCCCATCAAACAACTGCATACAACATGGCTACAAATAGCACAGCTATCAATATCCTCTCTGCAAGATCTGCACAAGCACTCACTACGACGACATCTCAACAACGACTGACTAATACCACTTCTCAACAAGCACTCTCCACCACGACTTCACGACAAGAACAGACTGTGGAGGCGGCGGAATTAAACTCTTTGGCGCAATCTCTGGCGCTGTGGCTCAGTGTAGCCACCTTTCATATGCCCTTCCTCCACGGGCCAGAATTTGATGGTATTTTTGCCAGCATTGGTGGTGAAAATACCACCAAATTCGTCCACAGAAATACAGACAAAAATAAAAGATAATTTTAATACGTAAATATCACATAATTAGATAAAATTTTGGCTTTGCACTGACCTTTCAATAACCTAATATATAAAATACAGTAAGCAATACAAATTCTTTCATACATGTGACTTTACATAATAGTATACACAATAAACAAAAAATTAGTTTATGCAAATGTTCACATAAAATGCTTTCAATGATTCAAAAAAACAAGTAGTTGATAGTTCCAGCAGTAGCACCCAGCAATGGTCAACAGGTGCAAATACCAACAAGTGACATCATTTTAGTAAAAGCAGTTCCATCAGTGGCACCCAGCAATGTTGAACAGGTGCAGACACCAACAAGTGACATCTTTCAGCAAAAGCAGTTCCATTAGTGGCACCCAGCTATGTTGAACAGGTGCAGACACCAACAAGTGACATTATTTCAATAGATGCAGTCCATCAGTGGCACCCAGTAATGTTGAACAGGTGCAGACACCAACAAGTGACATCATTCAGCAGAAACAGTTCCATTATTGGCACCCAGCAATGTTGAGTAGGTGCAGACACCAACAAGTGACATCATTTCAGTAGAAGCAGCTCCATCAGTGGCACCCAGCAGTGTTGAATAGGTGCAGACAGCAACAAGTGACATCATTCAGCAGAAGCAGTTCCATCAGTGGCACCCAGCAATGTTGAACAGGTGCAGACACCCACAAGTGACCTTATCAGTAGTAGCAGTTCCATCAGTGGCATCCAGCAATGTTGAGCAGGTGCAGACACCAACAAGTGACATTATGTCAGTAGAAACAGTTCCATTAGTGGCACCCAGCAATGTTGAACAGGTGCAGACAGCAAGAAGTGACATCATTTCAGTAGAAGCAGTTCCATTAGTGGCACCCAGCAATGTTGAACAGGTGCAGACAGCAGTCCATAGTATTCACTATCACTAATCACACTGTTCATCAGAGTTTATCAGCAGAAATTAAACATGTCCTAGTGGCACCAATCATGTAGAAAAAGTGCAAGTAACAGTCCATAATATTCACTATCACTAATCACACAGTTCACCAGCAGAAATTAAACGTTTCTAAGTGGCACACATCAATGTTGAACAAGTGCAGGTATGAACAACAGTTTGAATGCACACACAATTGCATTTACAAAATTATTATCAATGCTCTTACACTAAACATACAAATTATAATAAACACACAAATGATATCAGATAATTGTCATATTAAATATTACAAATATACAAATATCAGTAAACCAATAATATTTATGGTGTCAGTGCAAGCCACAACAAACAAGTAACATATATTTAGGAGGTAGGTCGGTACCAATTATCTGGGATTAGGAAAGGAAAACACACAAAACGCATTCACTCATCTTTCATCCACATTAAGTACTACTGTGTAATTGAATAGTGTTAACTGTGTAAATGCAATTCTGTCAAAATTTTGATGTTCAACGTGTGTATCAAGTAGTAGTGGCAGGAATGTACAACAGTCAATAATAGTTAGTCAACGTCATAGTCATCATGTCAAGACCAATGTTTGCCAAGCCAAATCAAATGTACGGTTGCTGAACAACTGTCAGTGTGCCAAGATACGCCTCTCTCCAAAAAAAAGTATATACTGTTTAGTGATTTAACAAAGTGTGTGTGTAGACAATCTTCCTTCTACTTGAGTGTTCTAGTCTCCCATCTTCATCCTCCTTGTTCCATATAAAAAAAAAAACAAAAAAAAAACCATGCTTCTCACTTACTTCACCTCTTATCCACCAAAAGTCCAATAATCATTACATAATCTTAATACTTCAATAATACCTCTTACGTCGATAGATATAAACCTGATCATCAATATCATTTACCTTACCTCTTGTCCACCAAAACTCCAATAATCATCAACTTCACACAATCTCAATACCTCAATAATACCTCTTCAATACGTCGATAAATATAAATATAAACCTTATTACCAATATCATTTCACTTCCATAACAACTCTTTCCTCTAGTCAGTCTCCTCAAACAAGTACAGATAAAATCCTAGTGCAAACTTCAATTCATCATCCCATGCAATCCGAAGACACAGTGTCCACAGACAACCTCTGTGTAATCCATCTGACCCAAATCTTTTACTCATTATGAATTATAAGATACATTTTGGTTACCTTGTCCATCATTAAACAAAAGAAATGCATACATGACTTCTAACAGCCTTTAGTTTGAATAACTCTCAGTAAGTAAGTACAATTACGAAGTGTGAATAATCGTGATATTTCAGTGCGTACACCACTTCAAGAATTATGGCAAACAGAAGCAAACATGTGGAGTATTTCTTGTGTCAAGTGTCACTTGCTATTTCAATTGCTCACGAAAAATGCAGTGTAATAACTGTCAATGGTCTAAACCTAGTGTTGGTATGTCATGTCGTTAGCTTCCTTTCTATTAGCACAAATTTATACAGCTTCCATAAAACCTCCAGCTCATGTGACTTCTATGAAGTTTCTTGTACTAATGTCGTTCGTCGAATTATAGCAGTTCATGTTCTTATCTTAAAATATAAAGCACTGAGTGTAAGCAAAACATGCAATAGCGAGCAAATATACCAGTAGAGAACAGAATGTCAACAAGTGGATGCAGCACAATCGCTACAACGGGACTCTGCCAAGCGAACAATCTATAATTAATACCACAGTGTAACCTAAACTCCATGTTCGTACACCTCATATCAGCATTTCTATATACCAAATTAAAGAGTAGTTATGACAACAAACAAAAATGTATAAATATGCAATCCATACGCAAAGCAGCAAATATGTATCTTACATAATAAACAGGTCATTAGCATCATATCAGCATTAGCCAATAAATGTTCGTATGTAATCTTAATAAGTAAACATGAAGGCGCAAGTAGATACATCACAAAGTATAACCTACATACGTATCAGCACGACTAATCAGGTGACAATTATAATTTAAATAAATAAGCATAGCAGGCACATAATTAAAAAATATGACATCAGTGAAAAAGCATAGCAGCCAAGCGATGCATAATATACATAAGTAACAACCCTATTCATTGATCAATCATTGTCAAAATCAGTTAATGTACGCAAGCACGCCGCTTCACAAGTAAATTCATAGAATATGAAATTTAGCACAAAGTCTGAATCACGTAATCGCGAGCAGAAAATTACGTCTAAAGTACGTACCTAAGTGGAAATATGTTACCTGAAACATAAACTCAGTTAATAGTTACCTTTTTAGTTTATTAGTTTCTTCTTCGAAATTACATTCTTCCTGAAATTTTCTCTATAGCAAGTCGTCTTAACGTCGGATACGCACAGAATTTACCTGAAGTTCTTAAATATTTTATACAACCGTATCCTGAAAAATACTGAACGTTAATAACATAATTTACCAAGTCACTATAGCTTTATGCTGAATTTAATCAGAGAAATTAGACTGTGTATTTGTTTACGGCTGTCAGTGCATTTGCACTGAGCGCTCGATCAGCTGTAGGCGCATGTCGTAGGAAGTGATTGTTTGCGGTCAACGACTGCCTTGTGCGGCGCGCAGACTTGACTGTTGCTTCGAGTATGTGCCGCCGCCGGAACACGGCGCGGTATCCTTGCATTCTCCGTGTGTTTACGTATAACTGTTGATGTCTCAAAAGTATGTCATTTCAGAAAAATTTTAACGTTTGATATATGATGTATTCCCTAAAAGCGTCGACATTTAAGAGTTTCTACTTCAACGGTGTTATCATGAATAATTTTGCGAACTCTATATGGACCGTTATAAAGCAAAAAAAATTTGCGACACAAGCCCTTTCCTTTGTGAGGCAAACGATGAGACTTAATTAACACCTTTTGGCCAACTGAAAAAGTTTTTAAACGACCAGGACGCTTAGCTGATTTCTCTCTTCTAGCAGCCGCAGACGCAATATTTTGTAGAGCCAGGTTGACAACTTAAGAATGCCGCAGTTTCCGTGATGGCGGAAAAGGAAAGATTTCAGAAATGCGATTTGTCGGTGCTTTGTTTTTTAATATCAGTATAGGCGGTAATGAAGTTTGAGTCATTAGGAAGTTCATTCAGAATGTTTTGAAAAATATGAAGATACTGATCCCACGTTCTGTGATTCTGATGACAATAAAGTCGACACAATTTATTGATTTCCTTCATCCACTTCTCTGAAGCGTTAGATTGAGGGTGAAAAAGTGAAATGAAAATTGGTTTAATCTTACGACGCCGTAGAGTACAAAGCCAAATTTTAGAGCGAAACTGTGATCCATTATCTGATATAACCTTATCAACATGACCAACTTCCTTAAGAAAATGTTTGATGAAAGCGTTAGATACTGAACGAGCTGTTGCTTTGCGTAAAGGTGTAAAACACACATATTTTGATGTCAATTCCACTGCTACGAAAATGTACGCAAAACCATTAGTAGAACGAACCACTGGACCGAACAAATCGACTGCAGCCATGTCCTTTAATTTCGCTGGAATGATAGGAAACAACGGTGCTCGGTGAGAAATAGTTGGCGGCTTAGCCTATTGACATAATTTGCATTTGGCAAGAACAGATCGAATGCGTTTTTCCATATTACTGAAGTAGCAATTTTCTCGTAATTTGTGAAAGCATTTTCTGGGACCAAAGTGTGCATAACTGAAATGCGTGTACCAAATCAATTTATTAACCCACTCATCAGGAATACAAACTAACCAAACAGAGTTGTCGACCGATTTTCATTTAAAGAGAACTTTCCAGAAAGATCGCAAAAACGAGGTGTGGCCAAATTGTGCAATCTAACAAAGCGTCTAAGAAAATTACAGACACCAAGGAAACTACGAACATCACGTTTTGTAGTAGGAACAGCATAATTACGAATAGCGTCTAATTTTTCTGGATCAGGAAGAATACCTTCTGTAGAAATAATGTGACCAAGGAATTTCACCTGAGAACGAACAAATTCAGATTTTTCAAAGTTCACTGTAATGCCAACTCTTGCAAAAATACGTAATAATGAATCCAAAATTTTGTTATGCTCACTCCAAGAACGTTTCGCAATAAGAATATCCTCAACATATGAAGTGATATTGTCACGAAGATAAACAGGTAAAATTTCGTTTAAACTGCGAATGAATGCTGATGAAGATACAGTAATTTCCGAAATCACGTTTGGGTACATAGTCATATCCGGTTATTCTTTAACGACTCTATAGATAGATTGATAGTCGAAGAATTGTTTTGACAGATGCAAAGAATAGTAAAAGAGTAGGCAGCGGTGCAGAAAACTAAAAGGGAAATAGCACCACTACAGCTCGGGGCCCTATGCACGCTACGGCGCATATTCACTTAGTGTAGTGAATCCCTTGAGGACCTTAATAGCTGCACATAAATTTCAGTTTGTGACTTAGTGGCAAATTTGGCGGAAGTGCATACATAAATTGATCTAACCATGAGCAAGGATGTATGTCATTCTTAGAATTACGAAAGATCTTAAATTTCCGAACAGTCAAAAAGTGTTTATAGTCAAAATTTTCTCCTCGTGGCGACAAAGACCCAGTCCCAATGTCGATTATTGTCAAGTTCGCGCGCTTGGCGCTCTCTTGTTGCATCCCGTAAATGAAACAAATTACTTTCTTCAAGCCCCTCTGCTATCTGTGATTCTAAATTTCATCTACTGTCTTTTCCTACGATTTCGCCTTCAATTTGTTTGACTTGCTTTTGTAATGCCTCAAATTCCCTTTTAACGTGTTCACTAAATTTTCCCTGATTTTCAACATGCTTATTTATGTTCTGGTACTCTTCGGTTTCTGCAAATTGCAATGGTGCTGTATCATCTGAATCTCTGTCCCCATTTAAACTAAGACTTGTCAATTTATCTGAAATCTCCTCAACTCTTTCCGAAAAGTCACCTAATTGTTCTTTCTGTTTATTTACGTCTTCCGTAACTATCGCGACTCGGGTTTCAGTATTGACACATTTGGTAGTTAACTGTTCATATTGTTGTGTTAAGTTATTTAAACAGTCATTTGGTATGGAATCCTCGATTCTCTCAAATATTTCTTCCTTATCGTGTGCACGTTGTAAATTTAACTCTGAAAACTTTTGTACTATCACGCGATCTTTTTCTTCCTGTTCTCTGTCCTGTTCCTCTTGTCTAATTTCTGATGAAATTAAACTATTTTTGTGAGCATTCAAAATCGGTTGTACTCCTTCTCTAATTTCTTTCTTTGATTCATCTTTCGTGTTTTTGAAACATGTCCCTATTCGTGAGCCTAACTGTGTTTCCATTGTTTCCATCTCGGTTTTAATTGTTCCTATTTGTGAGCATAACCGTATTGTCAAAGTTTCCATCTTCGTGTTAATTCTTCCTATTTGTGATCCCACTATTTGTAATTCAGATTCCAACTGTGATCCCACTGTTTTTAATTCAGATCCATATCTTCTGTCGTTAATCTCGTATTCTGAAAATTTTTTGATTGTGAAAAATTTTGAACTGTTTCCGGACTATTTTCCCTGCTTATTAAATTATTTTCTACTTCATTATTCATCATACTGTTCTCCTGTGTTGGCGAGTTCGCCATGTTAACAATTTCGTCATTCTCACTATTCATCATTTTCGCCTTTTTCATCGATCGCGTAATCATTTACAAAACATACAAAACTCGTTACTATACGAAAATTACACACAATGACCCTTTATCTCCAACAATACCATTCACACGAAATGCTTCCCGACAAACACGATTAACGAACAATTGAAATCTTTATAATTGCACAAAATTGTCGAACGCGTATACAAGACATCAAAAATTAAATTCTGCAAAAAAATACCATTAGAAGAATAACAATTACCAAATCTACACATGCAATATAGACTACAATTACTAAACTACAAATTACAACAACAATACTACTGTCTGCTATTTTTACAATCAGAAGAATTCCAAGGGACGATCGAAGCAGCGGTCGCCACGTGCATGGGGGCTTAATTAAATATATGAAAATAATTTTTATTTTTCGTAGCTGTCTGTTCGGTTACGCTGTCTCGTAAACGGTTGGCCCTGACTAGTTTTAGTACGCAATCTGACTGCACAGAATAACAACAAAGAATTAAAGAAAATTTCCGTTAACACAATTAATTAATTAAGTCCCCAGCAACTATAAAACGTACGAAACCAAAGCACAAGTGTAACTGTTCTGTGTGTGGAAGTGTGATTCAACGTACACATCTGGCACGGTTCTACACTCCTAGAAATGGAAAAAAGAACACATTGACACCGGTGTGTCAGACCCACCATACTTGCTCCGGACACTGCGAGAGGGCTGTACAAGCAATGATCACACGCACGGCACAGCGGACACACCAGGAACCGTGGTGTTGGCCGTCGAATGGCGCTAGCTGCGCAGCATTTGTGCACCGCCGCCGTCAGTGTCAGCCAGTTTGCCGTAGCATACGGAGCTCCATCGCAGTCTTTAACACTGGTAGCATGCCGCGACAGCGTGGACGTGAACCGTATGTGCAGTTGACGGACTTTGAGCGAGGGCGTATAGTGGGCATGCGGGAGGCCGGGTGGACGTACCGCCAAATTGCTCAACACGTGGGGCGTGAGGTCTCCACAGTACATCGATGTTGTCGCCAGTGGTCGGCGGAAGGTGCACGTGCCCGTCGACCTGGGACCGGACCGCAGGGACGCACGGATGCACGCCAAGACCGTAGGATATTACGCAGTGCCGTAGGGGACCGCACCGCCACTTCCCAGCAAATTAGGGACACTGTTGCTCCTGGGGTATCGGCGAGGACCATTCGCAACCGTCCCCATGAACCTGGGCTACGGTCCCGCACACCGTTAGGCCGTCTTCCGCTCACGCCCCAACATCGTGCAGCCCGCCTCCAGTGGTGTCGCGACAGGCGTGAATGGAGGGACGAATGGAGACGTGTCGTCTTCTGCGATGAGAGTCGCTTCTGCCTTGGTGCCAATGATGGTCGTATGCGTGTTTGGCGCCGTGCAGGTGAGCGCCAGAATCAGGACTGCATACGACCGAGGCACACAGGGCCAACACCCGGCATCATGGTGTGGGGAGCGATCTCCCACACTGGCCGTACACCACTGGTGATCGTCGAGGGGACACTGAATAGTGCACGGTACATCCAAACTGTCATCGAACCCATCGTTCTACCATTCCTAGACCGGCAAGGGAACTTGCTGTTCCAACAGGACAATGCACGTCCGCATGTATCCCGTGCCACCCAACGTGCTCTAGAAGGTGTAAGTCAACTACCCTGGCCAGCAAGATCTTCGGATCTGTCCCCCATTGAGCATGTTTGGGACTGGATGAAGCGTCGTCTCACGCGGTCTGCACGTCCAGCACGAACGCTGGTCCAACTGAGGCGCCAGGTGGAAATGGTATGGCAAGCCGTTCCACAGGACTACATCTAGCATCTCTACGATCGTCTCCATGGGAGAATAGCAGCCCGCATTGCTGCGAAAGGTGGATATACACTGTACTAGTGCCGACATTGTGCATGCTCTGTTGCCTGTGTCTATGTGCCTGTGGTTCTGTGAGTGTGATCATGTGATGTATCTGACCCCAGGAATGCGTCAATAAAGATTCCCCTTCCTGGGACAATGAATTCACGGTGTTCTTATTTCAATTTCCGGGAGTGTACTTCAATAAGACAAGAAATTTTAAATATCATTTATACTGAAGTAATTAAAAAAATAGAAATACTATAATTGCGCAAGAAAACCAGAATTACACTCTAATACAAGAACACGAGCCAGATGCTTTGTTGACTGAACCTGTGACGAGGCATTGTTTAAGACATAATGAAAAAAAAAGGAATTTTTTTTACCTTCATATATATTGACGAAAAGCACTCTGATCATTACAATATATCCATTCGAACAACATCTGCTGTCTAGCCCATCAAACAACTGCATACAACATGGCCACAAATAGCACAGCTATCAATATCCTCTCTGCAAGATCTGCACAAGCACTCACTACGATGACATCTCAACAACGACTGACTACTACCACTTCTCAACAAGCACTCTCCACCACGACTTCACGACAAGAACTGACTGTGGAGGCGGGGGAATAAAACTCTTTGGCGCAATCTCTGGCGCTGTGGCTCAGTGTAGCCACCATTCATAGTCTTTGCCACAGTTCCCGACGATTAGTGTGGCCACTTTTCCACATCGGACAACATGTCGGCATTAGTGGTTCACAGCTGAAACTATCAAAAGACATAAACAACAAGCAAATGTATTTGTAGGCCCAAACACGTGGTTGAAACAGTGATACTGTAAAAAAAGTAAAACTCTGCGTATAGAAGAGGATACAAGATCAATTACTTTACATCATACGACTGAAATCAGAAAGGTTTTTACAAAAAAATATCGCCACAAACTTCCTCTTTCAAATTAAATTACAACACGGCGTATATCAGAACTAGTTTGATCACTTCTCGGGAAGTAGAAGCACCGACCCTGGCAAAAAATATGTCTTGCTCACTTTTCCCACTCTGGTGACATTATTCTACCTCCCTCTACTACAAAAAACTTTGTCGGAATGTAACTTATTTTTTATTGCTTTAAACGGAACAAAGAAGGTGTATGAGAGTAAAGACGATGGAACTGAACGGTATTTTTTTCGGAATGTAACTTATTTTTTATTGCTTTAAACGGAACAAAGAAGGTGTATGAGAGTAAAGACGATGGAACTGAACGGTATTGGAATCAGTCTTAATAACACGCTGATTACGGCAACGGAGATAACAGCACAAGAGAGGCCAGACAGGACTAATCTACATCCAGTATGATTATATATTATGACAGATGACTTGATGAAATTTGCAAGCAATAATTACCTCTTATTTATGAAGGTCTAGCGACAGTTTGATTTATAGATTAAATTTTAAATATTTAGTTCGCTATGTTATACAAACGACTGCTTTTTAACAACCAAACATGTTTCACATCATTGTACCCGCATCACTGGTGTTGTTATCATCATCTGTAAAACGCAAACACGTTTTAAATAATGACTACTGTAACTGAAATACGTATAAAGTATTTAATGTATGTTCTGATATTTACCTTACGTATAAAGTATTTAATGTATGTTCTGATATTTACCATATATTTTACAATGTTCGGTTTCGAATGACATTCCTTAGATTATGGTATAATTTTCCATCTGCATGTCATTATTGTGAGTCTGGTTGGCGAGTTCACAAACGCCCTCCAAATGTAATTCTGTCACGTGAAAATATCTCGCGACTAATTTTTTTTAATTATTTTCAGTTATTTTCGTGGTATCTGTCCCACATCCTCGTGTATTTGGAAATGAACACATAAACAAGCCGGGCGGAGCGGTCGCGAATTAGAGGCGCCATGACACGGACTGCGCGACCCCTCCCGCCGGAGGTTCGAGTCCACCCTCGAGCATGGTTGTTTGTGCTGTTGTTAGCATAAGTTAGTTTAGTTAATTTAAGCAGTGCTAAGTATGGGGACCGATGGCCTCAGCAGTTTGGTTCCTAAGGAATCCAATCCCCCTCCCCAGCCCCCCTTCCCCCCACAAACACACAGAAGGAAAACACGTGCTTCCGAAGGGGCAATCTTCGAAAGTTGCAACTCTAAACTTCATGGAAGTACTGTTAACTACTGTTGTCGGCTCGTCGCTTTTACGAAAACAGATAAACATCAAGAGAAATCAATTGTTTTTTAAGCTTCCTATCAATATAATAATTACCAGTTAAAATGTATTTTCATTTTAGAGGACTGAACAAAAGTCTCAGTTGGCACAAAGTTTGGATCACAGATGGTCCTGAAGTCATGTAATTTATATGAAAAGTAGGAAAGGAGGAAACTGTCTCGGTCTCTGATTAAGTGGTCCTTATATGAATGCGTAATGTCTGGTTCACCTCGGTGGCCAACGAATCTGTCTTCCTTAGTGCAGATGTACAATTACGTCTGAATTCCTGTGGGGATGATGAATTATTGAGCGCGGAAGGCATGGACAGGGACTATGGATGAGTGGCGCCAGGTGGGAGAGTGCGTCCCGAGATACTTCGCGCAGTGACGATAAACTCTGCGTGATTATAATGCAGTGGCTAACGCAACTCCATAGTAAACAGGAAATGCCACCGGCCGATGTGAACGAGCGGTTCTAAGCGCTTCAGTCCGGAAACGTGCTGTTGCGACGGTCGCAGGTTCGAATCCTGCCTCGGGCATGGATGTGTGTGATGTCCTGAGGTTAGTTAGGTTTAAGTAGTTCTAAGTTCTAGGGGACTGATGACCTCAGATGTTAAGTCCCATAGTGCGTGGAGCCATTTGAATTTTTTTGTTAGAATCCCTGTCTGTCACACATTTTTGATCGTCGCCTCTGTTTCTGCGCGAAGTCCCGATGCAGCTGACATCAATAGTCCCTTTCCTTTCCTTACTCCCCTCTCCACCTTCACGTTACATATAAATTGTCTTTTTTTTATTATACCGTGATCGACTTCGAGTCTTCATCCTCAGGTGCACTTGATGCATATACATCAAATCGTTGCAATTGCGGTCAGAGACGATTTCAATTTCTTCTAGTTACGACTCTGTTACCTACAGTACCATCAACGCAGGAAAGATTAAATAGGACACATCCTGATACCTGCGTGAATATATAAAGTCGAATTGAAGAAGGAACTGAAACCATCTAACACACGATTATGAAAGTTCCCGGTGGTATCGAGACAGTGCTAGAGACGTACAACGAATGGAATGAACGTTACCATATAGAATAAAATACAGTTATCATATTATCTTAAATAATATTCCAGTACCTCAACGACATGTAAAGTAATTTCGTGACGTTTTGCGTCTTTATGTGCGTCACTACATGTGTGTGTGTGTGTGAGAGAGAGAGAGAGAGAGAGAGAGAGAGGAGTGGGATGGCGGCAAACGACGGGGGATTAAGCAAAAGAGTGGGTCATGCTTCGTAGAACATTTTTCATAGCTTTTACCGCAGAGATTTAATTAAATATCTTTCCAGCTGGTAGCGTTGGCCACGGTTTCTGGATTCAAGATCAGAAACTGATGAAATTTTAATTTGTGTACTGACTGACATAAACTTCTTTGTTATTTTCCAGAATTTATAATTTTGATAAAACAGATATTAAAGTTTCGGCTACTAGTGTGTCTTTAACGGTATTTACGTGCTGTGATTAATTACTTCTAGTTAGACGCAAGCGCAAAACAGTCAAAAAAGATTATCGGTTCCGGTTGGTCATCAAACCGTCTTCGAGTCTCATTAAAGCGTAAGCAGTATATCTGGAAACTCTGCATAAATGACACCATACAATCTCAAACTTCTACTGTGACATAAGTGTCAGTCTTATGTGAAATTCCATATCGACGAAATTTAATCTGTATCATGTACATGAAGCACAAAACTAAACGTTTTCACCACTGTATTTATTATAATGTTTTGCGTACAGACATCATAACGATAGCAACAGACATAACTCATAGATCAGACTAATTAGGTTTCAGAGTAAGTATCAAACATTATGTTTTTTTTTTTTTTTAAATGTCCCATATAATGTTTAACTCAAGCGACCGGCCCTGTCAGCCGTGAATGACAACGCCCAGATTCTGGTACGGCGAGGTGCACCGGCGCCGGGTCGAATACGTCCGGCGGTTTGAAACTTCTTCATTTATTACTGAAACTGCTGAATTCAACTGTACCTGCTTAAACTGCTGTTGGGTGCAACTGAACCTATAGTCTCTTTCTATTTTATCATTTGAGCACTGACCTACAGAATTCTCCCTGACAAATACAACTCAAAATTATTCATTCATATATGACCCACAATGTACAAACACAGCGCAGTCTGACTGCAAATAACGAACACAAAAGAATGGCCCCGAATTAGAAGAGATCCTAACAAAAACCCATACATTTTATAAGTTACTTACCTCAGAGAAAATCTTCATGACAAGAACTACAGCAAATACAGCAAGCATACAGCCAGCTAAATAAAAAGATTGTAGCTACTGTAGGCTCTAATTGCTAATAGGCACGTGTTTAGCAAAGGAAATATTTTGTGGCAGAGCAATGTATTTAGCAGATTTTACCTTAATGAAGTGACATCTAGTTCCAAAATTAAATAATCGTCAATACTTCCATTTCCCAGACATTAGCAAATACATCAACCATCATTTTACAATCCGTTTACAACCAACACTAATTCTGCATGACGAACACACGTCCAAACCGATCGCTCGCGCTACCACTACTAACCCGTATCACTGCAAACTACTAACTTCCAACTGCAGGTCCGACCAGCCACAGAGTCTCTTACAGAGGGCGCACAGCGCTGTCAGTGATATTAATGCACCTATCGCGCTGCCAAGATACAAACATATAAACAGGCTACTTACAGGTTTAACGGCGAGGGTCGGTGTGCTGGGAAGCGCTGATGTGGGCTTTAGGAGGTATCTCACATCCCACTAAGTGAATTCTGAATTAGTAAATATTCTCATCTCAGTTACACGAGTCACAAACATTTGGAATACTTTAGTTGGCTTTCACATGAATGACACAACTTGCAGGGAGAGGGAGTAGAGATACACTTATTCCGTGCTGGGGGCTAACAGCGAGGCGAAAGGAAGGTCATCTGCCCACCTCTTAAATTAGCTATCCCAAATTGCCAAATCCGTTAATAACCATGTTGACTCTGCGCCGATGCTGTACAAAGGCACAAGGAAAAGGAGAGCTGTACACTCTTACGACAAAAACGACAAACGAGGCACCAGGAAGGAATTTTTCGAATAGTACGAAAATCGCTGGATGTGACTTACATGTACGGACAAAAAATGATTACTATTTCAGAAAAAAATGTCTGATTTATTCTAGAAAGACAGCTATATAAATTGAGCAAGTCAGTAATGCACTGGTCACCTCTGGCTCTTATACAAACAGTAATTCGACCTGGCATTGATTGAGAGAGTTGCTGCGTGTCCTCCTGAAGGATGTCGTGAAATCTGGTGTCGCAGGACAGAGCGGGTTGGGTTGTGGAAAGGGGCCAAGGTCAATAACTGTTAGTTATACAAGAACACACACAACTTTATTCCTCAAACCAATGCACAGTTTTCTCTTTAAAACAACAAAGATCAATTCACAGCTGAGGGCCCAAGTAACTTCTGCAGAATAAGTTTAAATGATTGTTTTTAAAACACCAGGATTTAAAGTAACGGCTGGAGGCCTTACTTCAGCAAAGGAAATTCTTTAAAAGCCAAGCATTTATAAATTCCGGCTAAAGGCCATATTAAGGAAAATTCAAGTTAATTCTTCGGCTGAAGGCCCAATAAATTTTTTTTCTTTAGATAATAAAAGTGAGGCTTTAAAGATAAGCTTTCAGGCAGTATAACAGAAAAACATCTTAAGAAAACTTTAAGTATGTGGTCGGCTAAAGGCCCAAACAACTACTCAAGAATAATTAAAGACAACCTTAAGATAAAGGTTTACAGAACACGGCTGAAGGCCGTTTCAAGAATTCAAGATAATTAAAGAGAAACCTTACAGACAAGGATTTACATATGCCACAGATTCTGAAACAGACGCTGCTGAAGGCCTAAATACAGAGCAGCAAGAATTTTAATGAAACACGGCTGAAGGCCTAATCTTAAAGTTGTCATGAAGTTCGGCTGAACATAGAACTGACGATATTAATACGCTGCTGAACGCCTGGTACAGTACCTATGACCAAATACAGGGTGTTTCAAAAATGACCGGTATATTTGAAACGGCAATAAAAACTAAACGAGCAGCGATAGAAATACACAGTTTGTTGCAATATGCTTGGGACAACAGTACGTTTTCAGGCAGACAAACTTTCGAAATTACAGTAGTTACAATTTTCAACAACAGATGGCGCTGCGGTCTGGGAAACTCTATAGTACGATATTTTCCACATATCCACCATGCGTAGCAATAATATGGCGTAGTCTCTGAATGAAATTACCCGAAACCTTTCACAACGAGTCTGGCGGAATGGCTTCACATGCAGATGAGATGTACTGCTTCAGCTGTTCAATTGTTTCTGGATTCTGGCGGTACACCTGGTCTTTCAAGTGTCCCCACAGAAAGAAGTCACAGGGGTTCATGTCTGGCGAATAGGGAGGCCAATCCACGCCGCCTCCTGTATGTTTCGGATAGCCCAAAGGAAACACACGATCATCGAGATATTCATACAGGAAATTAAAGACGTCGGCCGTGCGATGTGGCCAGGCACCATCTTGCATAAACCACGAGGTGTTCGCAGTGTCGTCTAAGGCAGTTTGTACCGCCACAAATTCACGAAGAATGTCCAGATAGCGTGATGCAGTAATCGTTTCGGATCTGAAAAATGGGCCAATGATTCCTTTGGACGAAATGGCGGCCCAGACCAGTACTTTTTGAGGATGCAGGGACGATGGGACTGCAACATGGGGCTTTTCGGTTCCCCATATGCGCCAGTTCTGTTTATTGACGAAGCCGTCCAGGTAAAAATAAGCCTCGTTAGTAAACCAAATGCTGCCCACATGCATATCGCCGTCATCAATCCTGTGCACTATATCGTTAGCGAATGTCTCTCGTGCAGCAATGGTAGCGGCGCTGAGGGGTTGCCGCATTTGAATTTTGTATGGATAGAGGTGTAAACTCTGGCGCATGAGACGATACGTGGACGTTGGCGTCATTTGGACCGCAGCTGCAACACGGCGAACGGAAACCCGAGGCCGCTGTTGGATCACCTGCTGCACTAGCTGCGCGTTGCCCTCTGTGGTTGCCGTACGCGGTCGCCCTACCTTTCCAGCACGTTCATCCGTCAGGTTCCCAGTCCGTTGAAATTTTTCAAACAGATCCTTTACTGTATCGCTTTTCGGTCCTTTGGTTACATTAAACCTCCGTTGAGAACTTCGTCTTGTTCAACAACACTGTGTTCTAGGCGGTGGAATTCCAACACCAGAAAAATCCTCTGTTCTAAGGAATAAACCATGTTGTCTACAGCACACTTGCACGTTGTGAACAGCACACGCTTACAGCAGAAAGACGACGTACAGAATGGCGCACCCACAGACTGCGTTGTCTTCTATGTCTTTCACATCACTTGCAGCGCCATATGTTGTTGAAAATTGTAACTACTGTAATTTCGAAAGTTTGTCTGCCTGAAAATGTACTGTTGTCCCAAGCATATTGCAACAAATGGTGTATTTCTATCGCTGCTCGTTTAGTTTTTATTGCCGTTTCAAATATACCGGTCATTTTTGAAACACCCTCTAAAATGACAATGACAAACAGCAAACAGTGGTGCTCAGAAGTATTCAGAGGGTCGACCTGTGGAGGAACCTCTGACACAGTTATAGGTGAGACAGGCAGCCAAGCGTAACACTGAACAATTGGGTGGCAACACGACCTAGGGATGGCTGAGGAACCAACCAACAGTGTAATCAATTCCCTTCCACCCAACACACTCGCCGCTCTGATTACTCCAGTACGCAGACAGCATTCATCTGCTCTGTGGAAATCACAGATGCAATACACGGTTCCGTGTAAACACACTTGCACAAGAACTCAAACAATAGTAAACGCTATCACTGTGGAACAACAAGAACGAATCAATTCGACACACAGAGAGTTTCCACAAGCTGTCGCCGACCAAATACACGTCGTCCTATGAGACGACCGACCGAACGACCAACGCCAGTCCTTCCCACTCGAGTTACGTGTCTCGGCAACGGTCGGGTGAGTCGTGGCTGTCCGGAGCTGACTGCATCTCCAACCGACTGAACTCCATGTCAGTTCGGAACTTGGAGACACGGCGACCCGGGCACACTGGCTCGGACCCATCCATGCAGAGGTAACTCTTGCCCATTGGCCACAACATCTCTTCGCAAGGGAGGAACCGACCAACGTCTGGCATGATAACAAAGTGACGTGGCCCAGAAACGGTCAAAAGACCAAATACACGTCGCCCGATGAGATGACCAACAGAACGACCGACCAACGGTCGTCCCTCTCCAATCTCCTTCCGTCGGACAGTTCATGCGTGTCGCCAGTGGTCA
The DNA here is from genome assembly GCF_023864345.2 of Schistocerca serialis cubense. Lineage (NCBI taxonomy): Eukaryota > Metazoa > Arthropoda > Insecta > Orthoptera > Acrididae > Schistocerca > Schistocerca serialis. The sequence continues at coordinate 478,251,780 of NC_064642.1, read as the reverse complement.
GCGAGCACTGGCTGTCCGCACCTCACTGGCGCTCCGTCCCCGACTTCACTGTTGCGTCCTGACTCCACTGCTGCTGCGCCCCAAGTGAGTTCCCAACTAAACTCCACACACACGACGACCCGGAAAAACTATCGATCACTCCAGAGATAGTACGAGAGGGCAATTACCGATAAGCGCTGCTGGTGCCACTCACGGGCAGGTAAGGCAGGAAGCTAGAGAATGGAATAAGAAAACGAGGTGGCAGTACCGTAAGAGAAGGAGACAAACAATAAACGGGATGACCGCGAGTCACGCACGGCTCAGTCATGTCAAGTCTTGTCCGAAAGGCGTGTTAGATCGTCAAAATACCGAGCTACTTGGATCAACCTGCTCATAATACTCCAAGCCTCTTCAATTGAAGAGAGACGTGGCGACCTTGCTGGTTAAGGTTAGCTTTTGTCAAGCAAGAAGACTAGTAGAATCTCTCGCCGCAAGCGGCGGGCATTATCTCGCTGAAATGTAATTCCAGGTTGGCTTATCATGAATGGCAACAAAACGAAGGGTAGATTATGGTCGACGTACCACTGTGCAGTAATTACGCCGTGGATGAGAAGCAAAGGGGCTATGCCGTGAGAAGAAATTGAGCCCGAGACCATCACTCCTGGTTGGGCTGTGGGTGACGGGTTGCAATCTTTGTATGCCACTGCTGTTTGGGGCGTCTGCAGACGCGTCTTCGGCCTGGAATCTCTTTGACTGGAGTAGAATTGTCTTCATTGATGGTCCCCTGTTCAAAATGAGCCCCTATGACCAGCGAAAGCCTGTCTGGGAACAACTCAGACAGCGTTGGGGTATCAACCTGACTGTCGGCCACTTTGCTGCAGGTCATCCAGAGTGATGGCCAGAAGTGTCATCTCTGTTCATAGGAGGACTCCTTTGGTTATCATCGGTGGCGCCCTTGCAGCACAGTAGTACCGCCACGACGCTCTACACCCCGTTTCTTTGCCCTTCATCGTAAACAATCCTGGGCTTACATTTCAGCAAGGTTATACCCTCCCCATTCGCACATGTCTAGAGCTCTTACTGCTTATTTTCATGCTTGCCAGACCCTACCTTGGCAAGCTAACCTACCGTATCTCTCCCCAACTGAGAACGTTTGGTGCATTATGGGCAGGAACCCCCAACCAGCACGGAATTTTGGTGATCTAACGCTCCAGTTGCACAGAATTTAGCACATTCCCCCTCAGGAGGACGTCGAAAAATTCTGTCATCAATGCCAAGCCGAATAACTGCTTGCGTAGGGGTGCAGGTGAGAAAACACGTTACTGACTTGTTCAATTTCTGAAGCTCTTTCTCTTGATCAAACAATCCAATTTTTTCTGAAATATAATCATTTGTTTGTCTGATGTCAGTGATTTTTGAACTACATTTTTAAATATTTTTGTTGTAGTAAAATAAATTACTTGTCTTTTTTACAGATCAGCATCAGGGAAGGAAAGTGGAGGCATAAAACACTTCATGTTTTCTGTACTCCAACTCTTTTTCCAAGTTGTGCATTCAGTATCAAAATATAATAAATAACTCATTGATTTTTTGGGAAATGCTTTGACTAATGACCCAAATTTTGTGTAAGAATTTTGAGCTATCTCTCACTAATATATCAATTGCACTATGAGGGAGAAGACAATGCTAAAAATAAAGAAGAAAAGGCTTCAGTGGGCTACGACACACCAACAGTGGACAGCAGTGGATTGGGAGAAAGGTCTTCTTCACTTATGTACGTAAGTTGAAAGCAGTTGGGAGTAAACGCCTGCAGTTCGTACGCCGTTTACTACATGAACGCATGAATCCTCAGTGTGTATTTCAACTTTTAGAGGGAGAGAATTAGGAATTTTAGTGAAAGCAGATGGAAAAATGAACCAAAACGTTTATCACAGCATTCTCCAACGACATGCCAAGCCATTTGGTTTGTGTTTGTTTAGGAAAGGGTTTATCTTACAGCAAGACGACGGTCTGCTTGTGTCAAAACTATATACAGTCTCTAGAGGTTCAGAAAATTTTGAAAAACATGGAATAGCCTCACCAGTCCCCTGAATTTCTCCCAGTCGATCTCCAACGGAATAAATTGGACAGAAGGATCCGAAAAATAGGAAATATATGTGGGACACATTTTCTGCGGCAGGTATGGAGACTGATTCCAACAGAAACCTTGGAAAAAAGTAGAGTGTGGCTATTTTGATGAATATAAAATTTGCCATTATGAGGTTTTATAATGTATTTCCTTTTCATTGTGCATAACCACTTGGTGTTTTCCAACTTTTGGAGGCTAGTGTTTATACGTTTAGTTTTAACACTTGTGAACACATTTTTAAGTCCTACTGACGTAAATGCACTTAAAAACTAGTTTTTTTATTTCTCATTTTTTATCGTTTAATTCTTTCTTTCTTTCTTTTTTACAGGCTACAAGTTTTTCGACAGAAATTCGTCCAAGGAATAAAACGAATTATCCAGAAGAAATGATTTTAATTTAGGTTTAAAACTTGCTGTGCTGCATCTACATTTACATAACTACTCTGCTGTTCACAATTAAATGCTTGGCAGAGCTTTCGTCGAACCACCTTCAGTTTATTTTTCTGCCCTTACAGTCTTGAACAGCGCGCAGGAATTACCTGTCGGGCTTTATGTTATTGGGCAAATAATTAAATATTTTTGTTTCTGTATATTGTCCTCCTTTCTGAGCCACTGACAGTCCTAGTAAGGGGAAATAAATGTCATTTCTTCTTGTAGTGCTGTGGGTATGTACATTACTATAATTGTGATGGATCACTTATGACTAAGTTTATTAGCGAATATGTAGTGGTAGTGCCGTTAAACTGCTTAACATGACAACTGCGGGGAAACACCACATATTACTTTCACTTCTCGTTTTTGTGCAATCAATACTTTCATTCTAAGTGATGAATGATGCCGGAAAAGTATTGAATAAAAATATTTTAGGAAACTGATTCGTTTTTTTTTTCAAGAGTAGCAACTGTACGAAGAGCAAAATTAACTTACACCGTACAGTGTATAAATTTTTCTCAGTGAGACAAGAGGGTCAATGCCTTCATGGAAAAATGTTTGCTGTTGTCGGCGGAATCATAATTGTATCCAGGTGTGCCCCTCTCCGTTCAAAGCAAATCGACGAGTAAGAGTGCCTTTCTGCAGAGCTCCGAAAATGTGAAATCACATGGGGAGAGATCGACTTTATTGAGAATGTGTTGCAAAGGTTGTTTCGACTATGCTGCAGAAGTTTCATTGGGAAGTCTTTACACATCCTCCAAACAGTCCCAGTGTCTCCCCATGAGATTTACATACGTTTGGAGCCCTGAAGAGAGACATTCACGGACGTCAAATTGCTGTGGGTAAAGAGGTGCACGACTGGATACATTTGGTTTCGTAGACAACAGCAAACAGTTTTTCATAAACGCATTGACCACCTGGTCTTACAATGTAGTAATGGTCATGGTGATTACTTTTGAAGTAATAAAAGGTTTATTTACTTTTTTCCATATGTCTCGTTATCATTTGACAGTTCGTCGAATACAAGGTGTTTATAAATTAGTTATACCAAAGTAAACTTTAATTGTGAAGAAGGTAAGTAGCTTACTGAAATGTTTGATACGGCATTGAACGCAGTACGATCTTCAAGTTTTTAGGAATGAGCAATGTGGCTATTTGTGTAACACGACAAATGTCCCGCATGTTATCAGTTTCCTGCCAAATCCTCTGAAGCAAGTCTTGATGGATGGTGACAACTGCTTGTGTTATCCGTTGTCGCAGCTCCTCGATGTTTGCCGTAAGCGGAGGAACAAACACTCTGGCTTTAATGTAGCTCCAAACACAGAGGTCCACTGGGATTAAATTAGCTGATCGTAACGACCAGGATATTGTTTCACCACGTCCGCTCTAATTCGAACATACGCGACAACTTCATAATGATAATGTGGTGGAGCGCCATTTTGCTGGAAAATAAGTTGTATAGTCATATCCTGTTTTAACTGAGACATTAGACAATATTCAAGCATGTCCAGGAACGACAAGCCAGTTACATTTCTGCGTAGGAGACTCCTGGTCGACCACGGGCCGGCGTCCTATGTGCTGCACAGCCACTTTAGCTGAAACGACTGCAATAGTTAGTAACAGTTCGTCATTGAGGTGGTGGTTTTAAGTATTTAGTTCTGAATTGTCTCTGAACTGTCGTAACGGATTTGGACGCAAGACACCCCAAACAACAGCGAGCAGGCTCTGTATCGTTATACTGTTCCATGGTGACTGATGAAATAATTCATTCCTCCAGGCCGCCTACAGGGATCGGCGGGAACTTGTAGTGTTAGGCGGAAGAAAACTTGAAGGTATACTGCATTCAGTGCTGTATCTAACTTTTCTATACGTTATTTACCCTTTTCATAATTAAAAGTTACATTTGTATAACTAACTTATAAATAACCATTATAAGGAATATGAGTGCACCCGAAACTAACCCTTGTGGGACAACCTTCGTGATTTCCCCTCCCCGGTCACTAAAATTTTCTACCTACTATGCACCTTATTTCCTCCAAGCGAATCACATGTTGATACTGTACTCAACATTTCATTCCTTTTACTATACTTTGGTTGGTAAATGGACCATTCTTTTTGGTGGACTCGAATCCCTATTCTACATCTCTATAGTATCACACCACTTGTGACGTCTGATAACTGTTTGGCTACAAATTCGAGCACACTCGGACAGATCGATCAATCAGACTACACCATTCACATTCTCAACTTAATCTCCCACCTGATGCCGAGAACCACACTTGTATCTCCAGAAAGTACATTCTTGCGACATCTGTCAAAATCACACCCTAAATTAAGACACTCTGTTATCCATAAAAATGTAATTCAGATTATTCATTTCAGTCAGATCTAGCTAAGCGTCCACCTCCGACTAAAACCTCCTCCAGCAAATTCGTTGAACTAAAACATAATCATTTATGACAGTGGAAGAGGGAAAGTCTTTATAGAGTTCGACGATAAGAAACTTCCAATACTTCTTCCCGCTGTCTGTAAGGATCTCAAAGTTCAGAGCAACTTCAATAACAAATTTACCACTTTGCTGATCAGTCAGTCACCGATTATTGACCTACTGACTTTATGCTTAGTTACGGGCAATATAACTGGTTTTTGAACTTTTCTTTTCTTTCTTCTGAGGATCTCTTATTACCGTTATTTACATCCTAACAATGAGAAATTTACACCATCGTAATGATAAATATATATGCTAAAACCATGAGAAACGCTCTGTGAGAGAGGCCACTAAAATAATAAAAAATTATAGTTAAATTATGCATGCAGTGAGTAGAGAATATTTCACAAACAGTCATTTCTATGTGACCAGTCGAAAATGTCTATAGCCACTCACCATACGGCAATTATCTTTTCGTATCTGTAGGGACAAATGCAACACTTGTTCATCAACGATGAAATGAATATCCTGGCTGACGTTCACGGCAATTTTAATGAGCAACTCCCACTGATGGTGAGAAATATACCCCCAAATACATCTACATCTACATCACACTCCGCAAGCCACAAAATGGTGTCTACTGAGGGTGCTTTTGTAGCACTAACGTAGCCGTCTAACACTGTTCCACTTGCGAATAGCGCGTGAGAAGAATGATTGTCATTAAGCCTCTATATTTATTCTAATTTCTCAGCTTTCCTCCCAGTGGTTGTTACATGAGACTTATGTGGGGGGAAGTTGTCCAACTCTACCTGGAAAGTACTGTCCCGAAATTTCAATAGTAAATAGTAAATGTATCCGTGATGCACAACGCCTCTCTTGCAACCTCTAACAATTGAGTCTATCGAGCATCCGTAACGCTCGCGCGCCGGCTAAAAGATCCCGTGACGAAACGCGCCGCTCTTCACTGGAACTTCTGTCTCTCTCTCTCCCTCTCTCTCTCTCTTCCTCTCTCTCTCTCTCTCTCTCTCTCTCTCTCTCTCTCTCTCTCTCTCTCTCTATCTCTCTCTCTCTTTCTCTGTCCCTCTTTCTCTCTCTCTATCAGTCCTACGTGGCCACGTGGTAGGGATCGCAGATACATGAACAACACTCAAGAATCGGTCGAACAAGCACCTTATAAGCCACTTTCTTCATGGGTGAGATACATTTCCTTAAATTTCTTCTTATGAATCTCAATTTGGCATCTGCTGTGCCACTATTTGTTTTATGTGGTCTTTCGACTTCAGGTCGCTCTGGATAGTTATTCCTACATATTTTACTGTAGATACTGCCTCCAGCGGTCTGTCGTCAGTAGTGTATCTGTACAGTAGTGAATTTCTGCAACGAAATCTTAAATCCAGCCGCAAATCTGCTTCGGTATTCGATACGTTCGTATTTTTGCCACTAAACGGCAGTGCGGGACGGTGTCAAATGCCTTCCAAAAGTCAAGGAACACAGCATCAACCTGAGCGCCGTAACTATCTTCGTATGAAGTAAACACCATACATTGCGGTTTACAATGCCTCATTTGGCCATCTGTGTGCTCGGTGGCTCAACGCATTAGGAGCAAAATATCGTCAAACGGCATTACATGTCTCTAATCAGCTAATGTCCAATTTCTTTTAGTATGGCTCCTTCAAAGGTGCGCAGCTTCATGTGCTGCCGTCAGTATGAGTTACCAATTGTCCATAGCATGCAGTTAATTTGCGAGTGTTTCCTCCGATACTGGCTGAGATAGACTTGCGTTTACTGAAAACAGAAACTCCTGTTGGGTGTGAAGCCACATGTCGGTTAGGATCCTTTCACGACAACTGCTCTCTGCTCCATGTTATGTGGCTGCAAATGGTGTAACATACTTTGTGGACAGTACAGCTTGGTACACCAGTAAATGATGTAAGTTCACTCAGGGTGTGGTCATGGACATATCCGGTCGCGATACTTCATTTCTGACGTTCTGTAACGTCGCCACGTTGAGCCATTTTACTGCGTCGATGTCACACTACTGACTGACACACACACACACACACACACACACACACACACACACACACACACACACATATATATATATATATATATATATATATATATATATATATATATATACATCATTTTACGGCCACGCTTAGCGGTGGAGGTTCGCATGAGTGCCTGGTAGGAGATATACACTATCTACACTGCTCCGAAACGGCTACAGCGTTCTTTTGACAGTGATGTCTAATAGGTAGTGAGGTGAACGTATTATGCGCCTGTAGAAAGTAAATAAATATTTTAATAACACGTTACTACTATCTAAAGAGAAAAAGAATTGGATCACAAGGAGCACCTACAGGCAATGAAGCTTGAGTCACGAAATTTTTGAAACAGGGTATATAGAAGGCACGCCACTATGGTCTGCTCACACGTGTCGAGCTGCCAATATGGCTTCGCTTCCATATATTCTGTTTTAAAATTCTTGTGAATGAAGCTTTGTCGCTTGATATTTAGCTTGATACGTGACATTCCACATTGAACATCTGTGGTAAGCACTATGGGACCAAACTGCTGAGGCCATCAGTCCCTAAGCTTACACACAACTTAATCTAACTTTCGCTAAGTGCAACATGCCCACCCATGCCCGAGGGAGGACTCCAATCTCCGGTGGGGAGAGCCGCGCGAACCGTGACAAAACGCCTCAAACCGCGCGGCTACCACGCGCGTGTGACATCCAAGTTTGAGTGTTTTACTTCTGACGAAGGCACTCAAAGCAGTGCCGAAATCTGGGTCAAAAGACTTCCTTTTTCCGACCGAGGGCTGTTATTGCTTTAATTTTACTTTGTAAACGGTCGCTTACCAAGCAGCCATGTTCAAAACATTATTTTAAAAAAGCTACGGCAAGTTGTTGAATTACTTAGTCGACGAGTAACTCACAACAGTGCTACAGTAATAGAGGTGTTGATGCAAAGCAGAGTAATGGCAACGATAAACAAAGCAAACATTGCTTTATATCTACAACAACAGTTGCCAAAGTTGACATTTCGTCAGAAAGGAACCGAAGAAATGTCGAAGTGTGAGAAAGTATTGCCTGACGGAATATTAGTGTTTTTCAGAATGAGTCAGTGGAATGTGTGATGTCGTATAAGTTCGACTGTGCCGAATATGTACCTGAGGAGTACAATAATAACAATACGTGCTTAACAAGTAAGAGCGATACTGAAAAAATGCGTCGATCATTGTAAATCATCATCCTTGCCGAGCAGGGAGCCACAAACTCCGTCTCCAGTGAAACGTAGCAAAGGAAAATCATTGTCCAAAGAGAATATAATTAAAGGTATAGAAGATCATCCGCAGCATAAAAAAAAAATAAAAAATAAAAAAAAAATTCCGAAATTTTCCACAGCAATATGACTGTGTAGTGCATTAGAGTGCATACGAAACATTACGGATATTCAAAAGTGGGCACGGTGCACGGTTACAAAAACGTGTTTGTCCCTTTTCAGGATCCCCAATACAATTTAGGGGATGTGCATCATGGTGACATACTACATTATAATCATCAAACTGCGCGTGACAGATTACAGTGATTTCAAGGGAGGCACTTGATGGCTGGAAGACGTACGATTACGAAATTTCAAACAAAGCGTCAACTCGACGATGTACAGCAAACTGAAGAATAGCTCCAAAAATTTGTAGATGAGATAAACAAGTTTACCCCATCATTCAGTAAGGAATTTGTTTTCAACTACAAGCTACTGAAATTTGAAGATAAAATGCATATGAAAGGAATCCTGGAAATTAGAGGTATGAAGAGAGTTTTATCAAGATCAGCTACTATTAACATCTTGAACGCCTAAGTATACAATTATGTCGACTGTTAATCTGGATGGTAAATTTTCTGGGAACTTATTTATTGAGCTCCGAGAAGCTGTAGGTGCCTTGCCCCCCATGATTCTCTCATGCGCGTGATCTACCAAGGGCTATAGGTACTGTTTGCATCACAACAAGCAAGAGTATGGAAATAGGCTTAAGAGAACCATAACTATGGTATGAACATTGCTTTTGGCCAATAGCTGGGCAAAATAGCTTGCTTTTGCTTGATTCCTTGTCTGTGTGTAAAAATTGTACATTTTAAGAACAAACTATCCCTTCTGAAAAGTGTAACACTGCAATTCATACTACTGGGAACCACTGGACATATTCAGCTTCTTATTTTTTCCGTACTTATATTATCGCACTAGCTGCAGCTAAGTCTTCAGTGATAAGCCATTTCACAATTAAACTCCACGACAGTCTGTTTCGTATTCGTTTGCACGCCATCACATTCCATCGGTTCTCATCACCCCGTTACACCAATAGTTTTCGGTATGCATTCTTTAAGAGTGGATAGTTAGGTGAACGTCTTCCATGGTTTGTAACTCCCAAGGAGTTCGCCTTCGTCCTTGATGGTACGAATCTTTGTGACCACTGTAACGCGCCATTTCTTATTCGGTGTTGATGGTGTACAGTGAGTCCAAGAAGTATTCGCCTAGCTGCATATCTTTTAGAAAACAAAGTCTGTGCAACATGAAAAGAAATGAATACAAAATCTAAAGAGCTAGTCATGTAAGAAGTACCTCGGTAAGCCATTTTTGTTGAAAAGCAAGGAAAGAAATACAGCCAAATCGACAGAAAGGTTAACAAAATATAAAATGTAATACAAGAGCTAGATCATAAAGTATTCGTCCACCATCTACATGCCGATACGGCGCCGATACAGTGCAATTAGTGCCACGTGCAATAAGGGTAGGGAGACGACGCTGCTCGAAAGGAAACTTATTTGCGCTTGCATAGTGAGTGCAAATCTTCTTACGAGATTGCTAAAGTAATTGGTAGACTGAGATCGACGGTTCAGTCGATAACAGATCGATTTTGTGCAACAAAATCGTTGGGAAACCAACCACGTACAGAGGCCCTCACACTTTGACTGATGCAGAAGTGAGATTTATCATGAGGGAAATGAAGAAGAAACCTAAAATCAGCACTTCTAAGTTGGCTGGGGAGTTAGAGTCTAGGGGAAAGAAGGTACGTGCCAATACAATCAGAAGTACCTTCAAAATGTATGGGTACCACGGCCGGGTAGCGCGGAAGAAATTTTGGGTCAGTGAACAGAATCAAAAGAAACGTCTTCATTTTGCGATGGGACTTAGATTCAAAAAGAAAGACTTCTGGAATAGAGTAATTTTTTGTGATGAGAGTAAATATAACGTAATCGGGTAGGATGGCAGGCGAATGGTGTGGCGTAAGAAGAATGCAGAGATGTTGCCACGTGATCTTGTGCGAACGGTTAAACACAGTGGTGGCTCCCTGATGGTGTGGGGCTGTACGAGTGCTGCAGGTGCTGGAAAATTACATTTCATATAAGGTACAATGAATCATCATATTTATATCTACATTTTAAAGGACAATCTGAATCCTAGAGTCGAAAAATTAGATCCGATAGGAAATTACATTTTTCAACAAGATAACGATCCAAAGCATACGGCTAGGCTGTGGCTCCTGTACAATACCCCAAAATAACTTAACAAAAAATGGCTCTGAGCACTATGGGACTCAACTGCTGTGGTTATCAGTCCCCTATAACTTAGAACTACTTAAACCTATCTAACCTAAGGACATCACACACATCCATGCCCGAGGCAGGATTCGAACCTGCGACCGTAGCAGTCGCACGGTTCCGGACTGCGCGCCTAGAACCGCGAGACCACCGCGGCCGGCAAATAACACCCCTCCTCAGAGCCCAGACATTAATCCTATTGATTACCTTTGGAAAGTACTGGAAGACAGCATCAGGAGAAGACACATTTCTGACAAGAGAGACCTAAAAGAACTTCAAGGTGAATGGGACAAAATTCCAGCCTCTCTGACGGCCAACTTGGTCTCGTCGACGCCCAGACGAGTACAAGTAGTAACAGCTGTAAAGGGAAACCCCACCAAATATTAATTTTTGTAACTGAAATCATATTTTCAGTTTGCAAATTTAAAAAGAAATGAGTGGACGAATACTTTTTGAAGTAGCCCTTGAATAAATTCTCCATTTTGTCAAATTAGCCGTGCGGTTAAAGGCGCTGCAGTCTGGAACCGCAAGACCGCTACGGTCGCAGGTTCGAATCCTGCCTCGGGCATGGATGTTTGTGATGTCCTTAGGTTAGTTAGGTTTAACTAGTTCTAAGTTCTAGGGGACTAATGACCTCAGCAGTTGAGTCCCATAGTACTCAGAGCCATTTGAACCATTTTTTGTCAAATTAGTTATCGTTATGGATGTATTTATTTCCTTTTCCATCAATAAAAATGACTTACCAAGGTTCGTTGCATATGGCTGGACGTTCACACTTTATGTTCCCTTCCTTTCACGTGACATATACTTAGCTTTTTAAAAAAATTACAACTAGACGAATACTTTATGGACTCACTGTAACTTAATGCTTTGTTTTGAACATTTCTTGACTGTCGAAGATGCCTATCTTGTGAAGTGTAATACATACATCCCATACAAGTTTGTCTCCGCACCACTCAGACGTTTATTTCTCTGTCACCCTCCTGATGCACATGCTGAGTCATTATCAGCTAATATTTTTTCTGTCATAACTGTTAACACTACACTTTCAATTGAGACTTACTAATGATTGAACTTGTGACCTTGCACTTAAAGAGTAAGTTGTTAGTCATCCGAGATGGAAGTTGCAGTCGTCTTGGGGGAAAGACCACCTCCCTCAACACAAGCGCTAATCGCTCTTTAGTTTACATACGGGCTACAGCAGATGCCGTGATGCAGATCTCATGTAAGACTATAATTAGTAAATGCACAAGTGAATGGAAGTGTGTGTATGTGAGTGTGTGTGTGTGTGTGTGACAGAAGTCGCCGGCGGTGACGGCTGGCGGCTAATGCCGGCCGCGTGTTAACTGGCGCCACTCAAAGCAGTCCCCGGCGGCCGCGCCGCCACGCCAGCCAGCCACGCCACGTCCCCAGGGCGTGCGCCAGTCGCCAGTCGCCAGCCGCCACCTCCACTCCCGCAGGGCCGACCCCCGGCCTTGTCACGATCACAGCCTCCTACGGCCGGCTCCCACGTTTGAGCCGACAGCCACTCTGCGGTTTGTACACCGCCGCGCTTTGTGACGGCTTACTGAGCAGCCGCCCGCTCTCCAGCTAATGCATTCTGACTACATCCCTCAGTAACTCTACATTGTGGCCTGTGTCAACTACCTAACTGTGCAACAGTTCACTAAACTTCATGAGTCAGCCCATGTACACTCCGAAGCACCTACACAAAAGGATATCTATTGAGTCAAATCACAGGCTGGTTGATGAACAAAATTTATTTGGCTATTTTCCTCTGTTCTGTTTTCTAGATACCAGAACAGGAGCAAGCAGTAAAGGAAACAAAAGAAAAATTCGGAGTAGGTATTAAAGTCCATGGAGAAGAAATAAAAACTTTGAGGTTCGCCGATGATATTGTAATTCTGTCAGAGACAGCAAAGGACTTGGAAGAGCAGTTGAACGGAATGGACAGTGTCTTGAAAGAGGATACAAGATGAACATCAACAAAAGCAAAACGAGGATAATGGAATGTAGTCGAATGAAGTCGGGTGATGCTGAGGGAATTATATTAGGAAATGAGACACTTAAAGTAGTAAAGGAGTTGTGCTATTTGTGGAGCAAAATAACTGATGATGGTCGAAGTAGAGAGGATATAAAATGTAGACTGGCAATAGCAAGGAAAGCGTTTCTGAAGAAGAGAAATTTGTTAACATCGAGTATAGATTTAAGTGTCACGAAGTCGTTTCTGAAAATACTTGTGTGGAGTGTAGCCATGTATGGAAGTGAAACATGGACGATAAATAGTTCGGACAAGAAGAGAATAGAAGCTTTCGAAATATGGTGCTACAGAAGAATGCTGAAGATTAGATGGGTAGATCACATAACTCAATAGAATTGGGGAGAAGAGGAGTTTGTGCCACAGCTTGACAAGAAAAAGGGACCGGTTGATAGGACATGTTCTGAGAAATCAATGGATCACAAATTTAGCATTCGAGGGCCGCGTGGAGGGTAAAAATTGTAGAGGGAGACCAAGAGATGAATACACTAAGCAGATTCAGAAGGATGTAGGTTGCAGTAAGTACTGGGAGATGAAGAAGCTTACACAGTATAGAGTAGCATGGAGAGCTGCATCAAACCAGTCTCAGTACTGAAGACAACAACAACAACAACAGTGTATAGGGATATAAAATATAAAATTTTGTAAAATTAAAGCATTATGCTGTTTAGGTGAAAAATGTACATAAAATATCTGCCTCAAAAATAATTTAAATATCTTTAAAAAGCAATATATTACCATCTGGTATTCTCGCACACAGAAATTTTACCAGAATCCAGAAGTCTAATGTTAATGATCTACTGTACTATGCTATATTGCTAAATACGAAATTTTGTAACTTACTTTCCTAAACTACTCTTCACCCACAACACCTGTAGCCTCGTCACTATATGTTTCTGTATGAAAATCAGCCCAACTTTACCTCACAAAACTGTACACACACAATCTGTTATAGATCTTAAAACTCGTATGCTAACCTTTGACTAAACAGAACCTAATTTGAATTGAACTGTAACTGTATGAGTACAACTTGTCATTATATTAAATAAGCAATTAAAGTAAAACAATTATCTGGCCCTAATAAAGCTTTCCATTTACCTCGCGTCTTGACAACAGTGTTGGAAATTTCTCAAAAGCACAACAACAAAAACCAAGCAGGTAGCAGCTCAGTTAGATTTCCGTTTCTCAGTAGATGTTCAAGCTGTTGTGTGTCACATGGTACAATGTGGTGATGCGTAATGATAAACCTTCTTTATCATAAGAGTGGTATGGGAAGAGTAACTATTCCTACGAAATGGTATTCCAAGAAAACGATTTTAGAATGAAGTATGTATTCAAAAAAGGCAGATTAAAATTTCGCATAATTCTCACACGTAATGCTGGTCTGAAGAATAATATGCTTGGGAAAGTGAACGATGATTTGAAAAGGGTACAAACTGTGTGCGTGACCAACTGCCAATCATTCGGACTGGCTGCGCGCTTGTTTTTTCTTCCAATATATGTCATATTCATCCATGACGTCCCTTACAAAAAATCTTATTCATCTCGTAGATACAACCACAAGTCAACACAGCAATACTGAATACGAGCATCACCTACCACACTTCAACTAGGAATGAATCAGAATGGGTAAGGATTGAGCAACTTCAAGACCAAAGATTGTTTAACAGCAACCTAACTTGCTCTCTCTCTGACGAGCACATCGATAACTTATAAGAATAAAAAAAATGACACGTCCACCTTACACACTATGTTACACAGCAGTACACAACACCATACTGCTGTACTTCGTATCAGAACAAAACTAGATATCCTTTTATCTTTTTTTTCTGTATTCCTTTAATAGTTAGCCCCCGTCACGCTGAGGCACAATTCTGGATTCAGAAGGGCTACGCTGCTGTTCCATCCGAGTTTAAGTGATTGAAAGATGGCTATCTGCGTCTGACGACGTTTTTCTTGGTCATCTCCGAACCTCATCTCCTGGCTATTTACGGAAGTACGACAATCGTATCCGCATTAGAAAATGTTGGTGAACTGGGGGTGCACTATGCATTGGTGTCAACGAAAATTTCTACCGCACTGGGAATCGAACCCGCATTTCCGCTTGACACGATCGGTCGCCTTAGCCACCTTAACCAACCGAGAACGCTCCCAGGAATGACTCAGACTTCGATATGTCACCGATCTTGTCCTCATGTGAAGGACATTGCAAAGTACATTAGAACAACACAGGCACTACAGTTAAGCATGTAGTGCTTGAGAAGGTTGTGAGTAGATGTTCTCCCGTGGTGCGACACGTTGTCGTTGCCTTTGGTCTTTTATTGTCTTTCGGCCATATAGATTTGCACCTCTTTAAATATGATTTTTCCGGGTGTTAAAAAGTGCATCTTTGAAACACAGATTCTCATTTCTTATTATTTATAGACTCGTCTATTACCAAACACGTTACAATCGTGGTCTGTAACATTTTGTCTAACAGCACACTCCCAGAGTATGTGGTCCAGATCCCCAATTACTGTGACTGTCGTCAGTTGTTACGTTTCCAAGAAGTGGTTCGGATGTGGCCCATGTCACGGTAAGTACTTTACACCTCTTTGGTTGGAAGGAAGGATTATGTTCGTGAACTTTCTTCTATGTTAGGAAGAAACGGTATTTCGTTAGTGAAAAGACAACACCGAAAAATAGCTTAACAATTTCTGAAAGAGAAATTTTCAGATATAAGCTGCGTACGGGCATTGCATTAAATGCAACGGCGACATGTGAAAGTTACTGCCGAACGATGACTCGAAACCAGGTGTTTCCGCGTTTTTAGAACGGTTGCTTTCACCGCCCCGGACATCCGTGTACGCCTCTCACGCATATGACGCACCTATAAATGTGGTATCCCATATATATATATATATAGAGAGAGAGAGAGAGAGGGAGAGAGGGAGAGAGAGAGAGAGAGAGAGAGCTAGTCTTGAGACAGCGATATCCACATACCCAGATGTCGGTAATACAGGGTGAGTCACCTATCATTACCGCTGGATATATTTCGTAAACCACATCAAATACTGACGAATCGATTCCACAGACCGAACGTGAGGAGAGGGGCCGGTGTAATTGGTTAATACAAACCATAAAAGAATGCACGTAAGTATGTTTTTTAACACAAACCTACATTTTTTTAATTGGAACCCCGTGAGTTTTGTTAGCACATCTGAACATATAAACAAATACGTAATCAGTGCCGTTTGTTGCATTGTAAAATGTTAATTACAACCGGAGATATTGTAACCTAAAGTTGACGCTTGAGTATACCACTCCTCCGCTGTTCGATCGTGTGTATCGGAGACCACCGAATTACGGTGATGGACCTTAGGTACAGAGGAGACTGGAACAGCACATTACGTCCTCATGCTAACACCTTTTTACTGATCTTTTTCACTGACGCACATGTACATTACCATGACGGGTGAGGTACACGTACACACGTGGTTTCCGTTTTCAATTACGGAGTGGAATAGAGTGTGTCCCGACATGTCAAGCCAATAGATGTTCAAACTGGTGGCCATCATGTACCGTGTGTACCGTGATGTGCCTACAACCCCAGAGGATATGAAACAACGTATTGTGGCAGCCTGCGGCGACATTACACCAGATGTACTGCGTCGTGTACGACATTCATTACGCCAGAGATTGCAATTGTGTGCATCAAATGATGGCCACCACATTGAACATCTATTGGCCTGACATGTCGGGACACACTCTATTCCACTCCGTAATTGAAAACGGAAACCACGTGTGTACGTGTACCTCACCCGTCATGGTAATGTACATGAGCGTCAGTGAAAAAGACCAATAAAAAGGTGTTAGTATGTGGACGTAATGTGCTGTTCCAGTCTCTTCTGTACCTAAGGTCCATCACCGTTCCCTTTGGATCCCTACGTAATTCGGTGCTCTCCGATACACACGATCGAACAGCGGAGGAGTGGTACTCAAGCGTCAACTTTAGGTTACAATATCTCCGGATGTAATTAACATTTTACAATGCAACAAACGGCACTGATTATGTATTTGTTTATATGTTCAGATGTGCTAACAAAAATAACATGGTTCAATTTAAAAAACGTAGTTTTGTGTTAAAAAACATACTTCCGTGAATTTTTGTATGGCTTGTATTAAACAATTACACTAGCCCCTCTCCTCACGTTCGGTCTGTGGAGTCGGTTCGTCAGTATTTGATGTGGTTTACGAAATATATCCAGCGGTAACGTTAGGTGACTCACCATGTATAGGATTCATCATTCATTTCCTTTTTTTCGTGTCTTCAGTCTTCTGACTAGTCTGATGCGGCCAGCTACGAATTCCTCTCCTCTGCGACCTCTTCGTCTTAGAGTAGAACCTGTATCATACGTCCTCAAATATGTGCTGGATGTATTTCAGTCACTGTCTTCTTCTACAGGTTCTGCCTTCTACTGTTCCCTCTAGTACCATGGAGGTCATTCCCTGATGTCCTATCATCCTGCACCTCCTCGTTCTCAGTGTTTTCCACATATTCCTTTCCTCTCTTCATTCCTTACCTTACCAGTCCACATAATTTTCAACATTCGTCTGTAGCACAGCATCCCAAATGCTTCGATTCTCTTCTGTTCCGGTTTTCCACTGTCCATGTTTCACTATCATACAAAGTTGTGCTCCATACGTACATTCTCAGAAATTTCTTCCTCAAATTACGGCCTATATTTGATACCAGTAGACTTCTCTCGGTCGGAAATGCCATTTTTGCCAGAGCTAGTCTGCTTTTGAAGCGCTCCTTGCTCCGTCCGTCACTGGTTATTTTGCTGCCTAGGTAGCAGAATTCCTCAACTTCATCTACTTCGTGTTTCTCGCCCTACTCATTTCTACTACTTCTCATTACGTTTGTCTTTGTTCGATTTACTCTCGTCCATATTCTGTTCTCATTAGATCATTCAATTTGGCAGATCATGTAATTCATCTTCACTTTCACTTAGGACAGCAATGTCATCAGAATATCCTTTAACCTTGAATTTTAATTGCGTACCTGAACCTTTCTATCCATCATAGCTTCTTCGATATATAGACTGAACAGTAGGGCTCGAAGGACTACAAGCCTGTCTTACACTCTTTTTAACAGGTGCACTTTTTTCTTGGTTGTCTACTGGTGTTGTTCCCCCTTGGCTCTTGTACAGTATGTAATCAAAAGTATCCGGATACCTGCCTGGAAAGACTTACCAGTTTGTGGCGCCCTCCAGCGATAACGCTGGAATTCAATATGGCATTGGCCCACCCTTAGCTTTGATGACAGCTTCCACCATCGCAGCCATACGTTCAGACAGGTGCTGAAAGGTTTCTTGGGGAATGGCAGTCTTTCCCTTACCCAGTGCTGCACTGAGTAGAGGCATCGTTGTTTGACGGTGAGGCCTGGCACCAAGTCGGCGTTCCAAAAGATCCCAAAGGTGTTGTATAGGATTCAGGTGCGGACTCTGTGCAGGCCAGTCCATTACAGGAATGTTATTGTCGTTTAACCACTCTGCCACAGGCCGTGCTTATGAACAGTGCTCGTTCGCGTTGAAAGATGCATTCGCCATCCCCGAATTTGTCTTCAACAGTGGGAAGCAAGAAGGTGCTTAAAACATCAATTTAGACCTGTGCTGTGATATTGCCACGCAAAACAGCGACGGAGTGCTAGCTCCCTCCATGAAAAACACGACCACACCACCACCTCCGAATTTTACTGTTGGCACCTACACACGCTGGCAGATGACGTTCACCGCGCATTCGCCATACCCACACCCAGCTATCGGATCGCCGCGTTGTGTACCGTGATTCTTTACTCCACACAACGCTTTTCCATTGTTCAATCGTCCAATGTTTATGCTCGTTACGCCAAGCGAGGCGTTGTTTGGCATTTGCCGACGTCATGTGTGTCTTGCGAGCAGCCGCTCGACCATGAAATCCAAGTTTTCTCATCTCCCGCCTAACTGCCATCGTACTTACAGGGGGTCCTGATGCAGTTTGGAATTCCAGTGTGATGGTTTGGATAGATGTCTGCCTATTACATATTACTACCTTCTGCAACTGTCGGCTGTCTCTGCCAGTCAACAGACGAGGTCGGCCTGTAAGCATTTGTGCTGTACGTGTCCCCTCACCTTTCCACTTCACTATAACATCGGAAACAATGGACCTAGGGATGTTTAGGAGTGTGGAAATCTCTCATACAGACGTATGACACAAGTGACACCTTCACCTGACCACGTTCGAAGTCCACGATTCCGCGGAGAGCCACATTCTGCTCTCTCACGATGCCTAATGACTACTGAGGCTGCTGATATGGAGTACCTGTCAGTAGGTGGGACACAATGCACTTAATATGGAAAACGTATGTTTTTGGGGTGATCACATAGTGTATACACATTGTATATTACATGCCTCTCCCTGTAGTTTACCCTATTTTTCTCAGAGTTTCGAACATCCTGCACCATTTTACGCTAATTTTTCTTAAATTTTCTATCATTTTTCACCATTTGACGTTGTCAAACGCTTTTTGCAGGTCGACAAATGAACGTGTTTTTAGTTTCCTTTGGTCTTGCCCCTCATTATCAACCGCAATTACAGAATTGCCTCTCTGGTTCTTATAACTTTCTAAAGCCGAACTGATCATCATCTAACTCATCCTCAATTTTCTTTTCCACTTTTCTATATATTATTCATGATTCCTGTCAGCATCTCAGCATCTTGGATGCGTGAGCTGTTAAGCTGACTTTGCGATTATTCTCTCACTCGTCATGTCTTTCAGTCTTCAAAATTGTGTGGATGATATTTTTCCCAAAGTCAGATGGTACATCGCCAGACTCATACATTCTACACACCAACATGAATAGTCGCGTTATTTGCGCTTCCACCATTGATTTTAGAAACTCCGATAGAAAGTTATTACCGCGTGGAATGGTCACGCGGTTTGAGGTGCCATGTCACGAATTGCGCAGCCACTCCCGCCCGATGTTCGAGTCCTCCCTCGGGCATGGTTGTGCGTGTTTTGTTCTTAGGATAAGTTTATTTAAGTAGTGTGTAATTCTAGTCACCAATGACCTCAGCAGTTTGGTCCCTTAGGGATTCACACACATTTGAACAGAAAGTTATCTATCCCTTGTGCCTGATTTGATCTTAAGTCGTCCAAAGTTCTTTTAAATTCTGATTCTAATACTGTATGGGCTACCTCTTCCAAATCAACTCCTGTTTCTTCTTCTACCACATCAGACAAATCCCGCTCATAGAGGCCTTCAATGTACTCTTTCCAGCTATCTGCTCTCTCCCCTGCATTTCACAGTGGAATTCCCGTTGCACTCTTAATGTTACTGCCCTTTCCATTGACTTCACCGAAGGTTGTTTTGACTTTCCTATATGCGGAATCAGTCCTTCCGACAGTTATTTCATTTCTTCACATTTTTCAAGTATCCCTTTTATTTCAGCTTCCCTGTACGTATTTCTGTATTCCTGTAATTCCCTGAACGTTTTTGTATTTTCTTCTTTCTTTGTTCAACTGAAGCATTTTTTCTGTTACACATGGTTTCCTCCTAGTTATCTGCTCTGTGCGTACTCTTTGTTACCATTTCTATGATTGCCCTCTTTAGAGGTGTCCATCCGTCTTCAATTGTACTGCCTACTGAGATATTCCTTATTGCCGTATCTATAGGCTCAGGGCACTTCAAGCGTATCTCGCCATTCTTTAGAACTTTCGTGTCCCACTTCTTTGCATTTTGATTCTTGCTGACCAATCTCTTAAAATTCAGCCTACTCTTCATCACTACTAAATTGTGATCCGAGTCTATATCTGATCCTGCCTACGCCTTACAATCCAGTATTTGATTTCGATATCTCTGGCTGACCATGATGTAGTCCAACCGATATCTTTCCGCATCAACCGACCTTTTCCATGTGTACCTCTTTCTCCTGTGATTCTTGAACAGAGTATTCGCTATTACTAGCTGCAATTTATTACAGAACTCAGTTAGTCTTTCTCCTTTTTCAGTCCTAGTTCTAAGTCCATATTCTCCTGGAACCGTTTCTTGTACCCCTTCCCCTATAACCGCATTCCAGTACCCCACGCTCTGTACTACCCTTTCAATATCCGCATGTACTTTCTCTGTCTCTTCATTTTCAGCCTGCGACGTCGGCATGTATACCTGAACAATCGTTGTCGGTGTCGGTTTGCTGTCGACTCCGATGAGAACAATCCTACTGAGCCATGGGGGAGTTGCAGGTGCCAGTGATTCTCTTATCTAGACGGGGCAGTAATCCCGTTCGACCTGGAATGTGAGTTTTGTCTTTGGTTTTCCTCTTCTGGCGCTATTAAAGGGCGGTACTTCAGGCAATGGCTCTCTTGGTTTCTTCTATGGGGCTCTAGTGGCCGTGCTTGGCCGTTGCTTGGGCATATGTTATGTTGGCGAGTCTTGGAGTGACCGTTTCGGAGGTGAGTTGGTTGCTCGCGGCACTGTGTTGTGATTTAAGGTGTGT
Source organism: Schistocerca serialis cubense (assembly GCF_023864345.2). Classification (NCBI taxonomy): domain Eukaryota; kingdom Metazoa; phylum Arthropoda; class Insecta; order Orthoptera; family Acrididae; genus Schistocerca; species Schistocerca serialis. The sequence continues at coordinate 478,230,651 of NC_064642.1, read as the reverse complement.
GTAGGCGGCAGGCTGGCGGTGGTGGCCTCCCATGCACTAGCAAGTGTGTATATTGCACGACCTGATGCTGGATGCTTATGTATGCTATACGGATTCTCGTCGCTTACAGCTATTAACGGTGGGCATCAGCTATTTCTTTATAGTTGTGTTTCAAATGCTCAAATGTGTGTGAATTCCTAAGGGACCAAACTGCTGAGATCATCAGTCCCTAGACTTACGCACTACTTAAAGTAACCGCTAAGAACAACACACACACCCATGTCCGAGGGAGGACTCGAACCTCCGGCGGGAGGGGCCGCGCGGTCCGTGACATGGCGCCTCAAACCGCGCAGCCACACCGCGCGGCCACTAAGCGTGAGTACCGCGAAGGCTGCATGAGTCATTCTAGGATACTACGCAGGTCACATTTAGCGTGAAGACAGCGTGCTTGTAATGTTGTTGTTTGTAATATGGGTTTTCGGCAGGCCGTTAATTTCTCCAGACTTATTGGGATCTGCCGGTAAGTGTAAGGAATTATGAGTGGTTGTTGTTGTTGTGGTCTTCAGTCCAGAGACTGGTTTGATGCAGCTCTCCATGCTACTCTATCCTGTGCAAGCTTCTTCATCTCCCAGTACCTACTGCAACCTACATCCTACTGAATCTGCTCAGTGTATTCATCTCTTGGTCTCCCTCTACGATTTTTACCCTCCACGCTGCCCTCCAACACTAAATTGGTGATACCTTGATGCCTCAGAATATGCCCTACCAACCGATCCCTTCTTCTAGTCAAGTTGTGCCACAAACTTCTCTTCTTTCCAATGCTATTCAATACCTCCTCATTAGTTATGTGATCTACCCATATAATCTTCAGCATTCTTCTGTAGCACCACATTTCGAAAGCTTCTATTCTCTTTATGTCTAAATTATTTGTCGTCCACGTCTCACTTCCATACATGGCTACACTCCATACAAATACTTTCAGAAACGACTTCCTGACACTTAAATCTATACTCGATGTTAACAAATTTCTCTTCTTCAGAAATGCTTTCCTTGCCATTGCCGGTCTACATTTTATATCCTCTCTACTTCGCCTATCATCAGTTATTTTGCTCCCCAAATAGCAATACTCCTTTACTACTTTAAGTGTCTCATTTCCTAATCTAATTCCCGCAGCATCACCCGATTTAATTCGACTACATTCCATAACCATCGTCTTGCTTTTGTTGATGTTCATCTTATATCCTCCTTTCAAGACACTGTCCATTCCATTCAACTGCTCTTCCAAGTCCTTTGCTGTCTCTGATAGAATTACAATGTCATCGGCGAACCTCAAAGTTTTATTTCTTCTCGATGGAATTTAATACCTACTCCAAATTTTTCTTTTGTTTCCTTTAGTGCTTGCTCAATATACATATTGATTAACATCGGGGAGAGGCTGCAAACCTGTCTCACTCCTATCCCAACCGCTGCTTCCCTTTCATGCCCCTCGACTTTTATAACTGCAGTCTGGTTCCTGTAGAAATTGCAAATAGCCTTTCACTCCCTATATTTTACCCTTGCCACCTTCAGAATTTGAAAGAGAGTTTCCCAGTCAACATTGGCAAAAACTTTCTCTAAGTCTACAAATGCTAGAAACGTAGGCAAGCCTTTCCGTAATCCAGTTTCTAAGACAAGTCGTAGGGTCAGTATTGCCTCACGTGTTCCAACATTTCTACGGAATCCAAACTGATCTTCCCCGAGATCGGCTTCTACCAGTTTTTCCATTCGTCTCTAAAGAAGTTGGCTTATTAAACTGACAGTTCGGTAATTTTTCACATCTGTCAACACCTGTTTTCTTTGGGATTGGAATTACTATATTATGAGTTATAAGGAGTGAATAGTTTTCCATGCTATTTGTTTGAGGTCTTGCATGTGTTAAGGGTATTAAACTTAAAGGCTGGCATAACTGAAATAAGAGGGTTCGTGTTGTGTCCTTTGGATTGGTTGTCTGCCCTTTCTTTTTGTTAGAATGTATTACGGGCGGCGGTCACAGTCTGTTCCGGATTGAGCAATACAGGGGGCGGCACCTTGACTGAAATGTGTTTGGACGGCGTTAGCTCGGCCAGAAACATCTTACTGACGCTCGACGTTCCTTGGCTGTATCCTGTTTGAGTTGCTGCTCGTCCCAGTACCTGACAGAAGTTGAGTATTATCTCTCGTAATTATCTAGCGATTCCTCTCCTAAACGTACTCGTTCTGCGCCAGGGTGTGTCCCCTGTTGCTAGTAGTTTAGTCACTCTTGTTTTAGAATGAGTCATCCGTTGGGCTGTGTCCGCTATTGCGTGGAACTTAAACTGACAACGAGGGTTCAGTGAAAAGTAATGCATCTAACTTCGTTAATTGGGTTGAGATGGGAATATTTTAATAAATCAAACACAGAAATAATGCTCAGAATGTGATCTTTAAGTACCAATGTTCACTTTTCCGCATAATCTCCAGCCACTTGGATACATTTCTGCCAACGATGAACAAGTTTCCTAAAGCCGTCACGATAGAAGTCGACATTCTGTTCCCCCAACCACAGTCTCACAGTTCTCTCAACGTCTTCATCAGAAACATAATGACGACCCTGCAAATCGTCTTCCACTATCGGGAACAGATGTAAGTCAGACGGTGCTAAATACGGACTGTATGGAGGATGGCGTACGGTGGTGACAGTCAAGTCTGTGCCCTTTCATTTCAGGAGTCAGCATCCGGGGTACCCATCGTACACAGATTTTCCGATAGCCAAGCAAAGCAATAATGTGACCCACACGTTCTTGTGAGATGCTGACTGTGCTTGCAATTTCTCTCCGATTGGTACGACGATCGTCCTGAATCAAACTATCAACATTTTGCTTGTCAAACTCGGTGGTTGCTGTTACAGGACGTCCAACTCTTTGTCTGTCACGCAAGTCAGATATTTAAAGATGTTGAGACACACAGTGCTCGCATCAACACAATCACCATAAACTGCTTTCATTCTCTGATGAATCTCCTTTGGGGTGACACCTTCTGCTATCAAGACTTCAGTGACTGCACATTGCTTAAATTGCATTGACCGATCGTCTGTGCAGGGTTCCAAACTTTACACTGTAACAACACAACCGTTTAATGCAAAGTTTCCCACCAACTGGAACTGTAGAGAAGAGGTTACGGAAGCCAGTACCTGCCTCACCAATGCTGCCAACTCTTGAAGAGTTAAGAAAGTGGAGGCATTACTTTTCAGTCGTCCCTCGTATTAAGTAAGTGTCTTTTCTGCCTAAATGCTGTTATAGTTGAAAGGGATTTCGCGAATGAGTTCAGTGGAATAAGTCACTATACAGGGTGAGTCACTAAATATTGCCACGTAGAATAACTCCGAAAGTATGATAGCTGGTAAGTTTGTGGGACAAATGTTGCATGGGACAATGGCGCTCAGAAAATGTTGTTGTTGTTGTTGTTGTTTTTTTTTTTTTTTTTTTTTTTGCTGGGTGGAGTTGCTTCAGAGATATGAAGGTCAATTTTTTTAGAGGGTGCTATAGTCTGGTACTTATTTTCCGACAGCGGCTATCGAGACGAATCCAATGGTCAAATGGTTCAAATAGGCCTGAGCACTGAGGTCATCAGTTCCCTAGAACCTAGAACTACTTAAACCTAATTAACCTAAGGATATCGCATACATCAATGCCCGAGGCAGGATTCGAACCTGCGACCGTAGCGGTCGCGCGCTTCCGCACTGTAGCGCCTAGAACCGTTCGACCACCCTGGCCTGCTATTACTTATCACTTCGGCAGATGTTGAAGAATATGCTCTGACAATACTGTCTCGTATATTGTGCAATTAGTAAATAGTCGCCGCATACGGCGTATCCATCTAACGTGTCATTGACAAGTAAACACTAGTCAACGGTTTCGCATTACAACACTACTAGGAACGGTCAGACTAGTATCATCGAATCAAGCGAATGCGAATGATGTATTCCTTCGAAGAACAAGTCGATGTAAAGGTATCCTAAACGTACTCAACGTATACGTCGTACATTTAAATATGTGTATGATAAATTGAGAACAACTGGATCTTCAAAGCATCGGAAACATATTCGGCAAAGGAAAGTTACTAACGAGGAAACAGAAATTGGTACTCTCGCCACTGTATTTCGAGGTCCTAATGTTAGTTCGCGTCAAATCGCAAGGGAATCTGGCATGAGCGAGAGTAGTGTTGTTCGTGTTCTGCATCTCCATAAACGTCATCCTTATCATATCAGTCTCCTCCAAGAATTAACTGGTACGGATTGTAAGTGTAGCATTGAATTCTGCTGATGAGCTCAACTTCAGAGGGATGATATGTTTATTAGTTGGATTTTATTTACTGACGTGGCTACATTCACGAAGAATGGAGATGTTAATTTGCATAACATGCG